>NW_012116921.1:1344271-1344889 GCF_000951035.1 Colobus angolensis palliatus
TAGTTCTCCTTGAAGAGGTCCTTCACATCCCTTATAAGTTGGATTCCTAGGTATTTTATTCTCTTTGAAGCAATTGTGAATGGGAGTTCACTCATTATTTGGCTCTCTGTTTGTCTGTTATTGATGTATAAGAATGCTAGTGATTTCTGCACATTGATTTTGTATCCTGAGACTTTGCTGAAGTTGCTTATCAGCTTAAGGAGATTTTGGGCTGACACGATGGAGTTTTCTAAATATACAGTCATGTTATCTGCAAACAGGGACAATTTGACTTCCTCTTTTCCTAACTGAATACCCTTTATTTCTTTCTCTTGCCTGATTGTCCTGGCCAGTACTTCCAACACTATGTTGTATAGGAGTGGTGAGAGAATAGGAGTGGTGAGAGAGGGCGTTTCCCTGTCTTGTGCCAGTTTTCAAGGGGAATGCTTCCAGTTTTTGCCCATTCAGTATGATATTGACTGTGGGTTTGTCATAAATAGCTTTTATTACTTTGAGATATGTTCCATCAATACCGAATTTATTAAGAGTTTTTAGCATGAAGGCTGTTGAATTTTGTCAAAGGCCTTTTCTGCATCTGTTGAGATAATCATGTGGTTTTTGTCTTTGGTTCTGTTTATA
>NW_012116921.1:1345645-1346560 GCF_000951035.1 Colobus angolensis palliatus
ATTTCTGCCTTCATTTCGTTATGTACCCAGTAGTCATTCAGGAGCAGGTTGTTCAGTTTCCATGTAGTTGAGTGATTTTGATTGAGTTTCTTAATCCTAAGTTCTAGATTGATTTCACTGTGATCTGAGAGATAGTTTGTTATAATTTCTGTTCTTTTACATTTGCTGAGGAGTGCTTTACTTCCAACTACGTGGTCAATTTTGAAATAAGTGCGATGTGGTGCTGAGAAGAATGTATATTCTGTTGATTTGGGGTGGAGAGTTCTGTGGATGTCTATTGGGTCTGCTTGGTGCAGAATTGAGTTCAATTTCTAGATATCCTTGTTAACTTTCTGTCTCATTGATATGTCTAATGTTGACAGGGGGCTGTTCAAGTCTCCCATTGTTATTGTGTGGGAGTCTAAGTCTCTGTAAGTCTCTAAGGACTTGCTTTATGAATCTGGGTGCTCCTGTATTGGGTGCAGATATATTTAGGATAGTTATTCTTATTGAATTGATCCCTTTACCGTTACATAATGGCCTTCTTTGTCTCTTTTGATCTTTGTTGGTTTAAAGTCTGTTTTGTCAGAGACTAGGATTGCAACCCCTGCCTTTTTTTGTTTCCTATTTACTTGGTAGATCTCCTTCTATCCCTTTATTTTGAGCCTATGTGTGTCTCTGCACATGAGATGGGTCTCCTGAATACAGCAAACTGATGGGTCTTGAGTCTTTATCCAATTTGCCAGTCTCTGTCTTTTAATTGGACCATTTAGCCCATTTACATTTAAGGTTAATATTGTTATGTGTGAACTTGATCCTGTCATTATGATGTTAGCTGGTTATATTGCTCGTTAGTTGATGCGGTTTCTTCCTAACATTGATGGTCTTTACATTTTGGCATGTTTTTGCAATGGCTGGTACCGGTTGTTCCTTTCC
>NW_012116921.1:1346975-1357893 GCF_000951035.1 Colobus angolensis palliatus
AGAGATCCACTGTTAGTCTGATGGGCTTCCCTTTGTGTGTAACCCAACCTTTCTCTCTGGCTGCGCTTAACATTTTTTCCTTCATTTCAACTTTGGTGAATCTGACAATTATGTGTCTTGGAGTTGCTCTTCTCGAAAAGTATCTTTGTGGCATTCTCTGTATTTCCTGAATTTGAATGTTGGCCTGCCCTACTAGGTTGGGGAAGTTCTCCTGGATAATATCCTGCAGAGTGTTTTCCAACTTGGTTCCATTCTCCCTGTTACTTTCAGGTACACCAATCAGATGTAGATTTGGTCTTTTCATATAGTCCCATATTTCTTGGAGGCTTTGTTCATTTCTTTTTACTCTTGTTTCTCTAAACTTCTCTTCTAGCTTCATTTCATTCATTTGATCTTCAATCACTGATACTCTTTCTTCCAGTTGATCGAGTCAGTTACTAAAGCTTATGCACTTGTCACATAGTTCTAGTGTCATGGTTTTCAGCTCTATCAGGTCATTTAAAGACTTCTCTATATTGGTTATTCTAGTTAGCCATTAGTCAAATCTTTTTTCAAGGTTTTTAGCTTCTTTGCAATGGGTTTGAACTTCCTCCTTTAGCTTGGAGAAGTTTGATCATCTGAAGCCTTCTTCTCTCAACTCGTCAAAGTCATTCTCCATCCAGCTTTGTTCCATTGCTGACGAGGAGCTGTGTTTCTTTGGAAGGGGAGAGGTGCTCTGATTTTTAGAATTTTCAGCTTTTCTGCACTGCTTTTTCCACATCTTCGTGGTTTTATCTACCTTTGGTCTTTGATGATGGTGACATACAGATGGGGTTTTGGTGTGGATGTCCTCTCTGTTTGTTAGTTTTCCTTCTAACAGTCAGGACCCTCAGCTGCAGATCTGTTGGAGTTTGCTTGAGGTCCACTCCAGACTCTGTTTGCCTGGGTATCAGCAGCGGAGACTGCAGAAGAGTGAATGTTGCTGAACAGCAAATGTTGCTGCCCAATTTTTCCTCTGGAAGCTTTGTCTCAGAGGGGTACCCGGCCGTGTGAGGTGTGATGCATCAGTCTGCCCCTAGTGGGGGGTGTCTCCCAGTTAGGCTAGTCAGGGGTCATGGACCCACTTGAGCAGACAGTCTGTCTGTTCTCAGATCTCAAACTCCATGCTAGGAGAACCAGTACTGTCTTCCGAGGTGTCAGACAGGGACTTTTAAATCTGCAGAGGTTTCTGCTGCCTTTTGTTTGGCTGTGCTATGTCCCCAGAGGTGGAATCTACAGAGGCAGGCAGGCCTTCTTGAGCTGTGGTGGGCTCCACCCAATTCGAGCTTCCCATTGGCTTTGTTTACCCACTCAAGCCTCAGCAATGGCGGGCGCCCCTCCCCCAGCCTCGTTGCCACCTTGTAGTTAGATCTCAGACTGCTGTGCTAGCAATGAGGGAGGCTCCGTGGGTGTGAGACCCTCCAAGCCAGGTGCAGCATATAATCTCCTGGTGTGCCCTTTGCTAAGACCCTTGGAAAAGCACAGTATTAGGGTGGGAGTGACCCGATATTCCAGGAGTTGTGTGTCACGGTTTCCTTTGCCTAGGAAAGGGAATTCCCTTCCCCCTTGCGCTTCCCGGGTGAGGCAATGCCTTGCCCTGCTTTGGCTGTCACTCATTGGGCTGCACCCACTGTCCTGCACCCACTGTCTGACATGCCTCAGTGAGATGAACCCAGTACCTCAGTTGGAAATGCAGAAATCACCTGTCTTCTGTGTCACTGATGCTGGGAGCTGGAGACTGGAGCTGTTCCTATTCGGCCATCTTGGAACCATCCCACTTTTTTCTTATGAAAGCAGATGCTCCTTTTATTTTTCCCTAATTTTCTTCTTCAAAGAAATAATATATACTTCTCTCTTGGAATGTTGTAGGCTTTCCCAAATTATTCATAGTAATACAATCCTCTGTTGTCATGTTGATCAGCCATCACATGTATTAATCTTTTTGTCCCCTGTATCAACTCATCATGAGAGTTATATTAATTTTGGCCTCTTTATATAATCGGAAGACAAAAATGAGACCACACTTCCTTTTGCATTATATACAGTATAGAAAAATAGTAAATGAGAATTATTTAAAATAAGAACGTATAATATTAGAATTCCTTGTACTGTAAAGAAATAGTGTATTACTTTAGAGGTAACCATTGCTTTCTAAAGGTAGGAAACATTTAAGAAGTTTCAAAAAGTGTCTTGACAAAAGCATTAAGGATAAATTTGTCATAAATTATTAAAGGAAAACAAACAAGTTTTAGAATTAAGAGTGTAGTCACGCCCTTCCACAAAACACACTTTAATGCTGCTGCCAATAAATGGCATTTGCAATATGACATTTGCTGTTAATGTGAGATAGCAGTTATATCTGCTTTGAGAAAGTCATATAATTTCTCCATGTTGCTTTTCTTCCCAAAGCAGCATCCAGGTTTGTAGGGAGGAACTTTTCCCCGCAGTGCCTGTTCTGTCCTTGCAGAACAAGGCTAACGTGGCAGGAGCTGCCTGCTGTGAGCCTGGGAGTAGAGACTAGTCAGATGTCTTCTGGAGGGTTCTGGTCCCACCCTGCTGGTCCTCATCTGCTCACACCTGTCCCAAGCAACGGGTACACAGCTTTTGTTTTCACACTTCACCTCCAGCCCCATGGAGAATTCCAGCAGTGAGCTTGGCTGCCTAGCACTTTTCCCCATAAATCACTGAAAAGCTGAAATCTCAAAACTGAAAGGAAGCAACTAACAGACAAACTCTGTCTCACAAACTCACATGCAACCTCAAAGCCCTACAGGTTCTCTCAAAGTAAACTTTCACACCATGCAGATAAAAGTACAAACGGACTTGGGGGGACTTGGATCACAATTTATTTTCCGACTTTTTGCATGATTACTAGATAATCCACCACATTTTAATGAAAGGGGTTTAAAAACTTTAAAGATGAAAATAAAAGTTAAAATTAAAAAAAAAACTTTAAAGATGGATCAAGATTCTCAAAGGGGACAATGGATAGAATGGAATGAAAATACTGAATGGCATTCTTCCTCTTGGCTGTTCTCCCATTTAGTACAGTCTCTTGTACTGGAAAGTCGCAGAGAGGGGAAGGAAAGAAGTCTTTTACCTCACCGTGGGCAGAAAGTGAATGCCAGACTCCAACCCCAGACCAGTCCAGCTTGGCAAACTTGCCAAGCAGTGCCACGCCAGCAGCTTGGGAACTGGATTCTGGGATCCTCCATCCCAGCTGCACATAGGCTCCAGACAGGCTAGTGCCTCCCGAATCATTCAAGCGCTCCTGAAGTTATTCTGGCTGTCCATTCCTATCCTAAGTTGACTATGAATGTCGTACTTTGTTCTACAGCTTCTTTCTGAAGTCTTCCTTTACCAGTTATGCTTTCTTCTTTCTAAATCATTTATGTGTGGCTGGATGTCACATTTCATTACCTACTGACTCCATCCCGTGCTGACCCAGAGAGGATGTGGGTATGGAAGGAACTATAAATATTTACATTCCCTTTCCATTTGCATGTCTTCACACAGTTAAGGCACATCTCCCTTGCAGTCAGAATTCTGTTTAGGCTCTGATTCATAGTAATGTGCTTTTATTCCTAACCACAATTCTCACATGACCAGGACCCCTTCTTGGCACCATTTAGAGTCTTCCAAGGATATATTTATATGGGCTATTTAAAGGAAGAGTACCACGCTGTCCAGGAGCTGGTTATCCAGTCTATCTTTTCTGTATGCAAGAGGAGGAAGGGGCTCAATATTATAATTTTCCCTGAAACCAGGAGATCTCCAGGTGGAAAGAGTACTTTACAGCACTGGAGGTGCTATTTGGAAATGGGGTTTCAACTCGATGGCACTGTCAGGCTGGTAAGTCCTTCCCTATCTTGAGTACCTTAATCTAGTTAATTTTTTTTTCTCATGGTAACTCACCTCACAGTCATTTAATCATTCACTTGAGAGTATGGTGCAAAGAACGTGGGCTTCCAAGTAGGGAAGATGTAAGTGCTGACCTCTGACTCAACTGACACTGGAGCAATTTACTGTCCGTCTGGGTCAGTTTGCTTCTTTACAGACAGAAATGAATAATCCTCCTCTACAGGTTATTAGAAGGACTTAAAAAGATAAGGAGTTTGGCATTTAATAAATGGAAGTCTCTATGATTTCACTATTCCATAGATAGTATGCAGACTAATAATGGAGGGAAAGGAAATTAATAGTTATTAAGTTCTGATACTTATTAACACTCCTTGGAAAGATCCATCATGGGAGAAGGAAGAGGGAAGGAAGTAACAGAATTAGGTGATTTTATTGGTCCTACCAAACTGCTTGACCCTCTCAGAAGTGATCAGTAGAAAGACTTGCACTTCTCCATGAAGGTGTGAGTTCATCGGAACCTTTGAGTTTCTTTTATCTGCTTCTAATTTTGTTTATCAATCTCTTTCCCAGTCCTTACTAATGCAACACGTGCTGTTAGCATGTCCTTATCTTTGATAAACCACTTCAAATAATACCACATACTTTTCATACATTTTTAATCACGGTCGCTTACCAGACCTTGAATAATAACACTAGATTTAAAACAACAAAAAAATTCCTTTGAAATGTTACAGTGAATTTTAGAAAAGTGCTTAATGAAAATTTAACAACAAAAATTGCACAACAAAGAGAAATGAATGCCATTTTCTCTGTCACAGTAAGTTACAAAAATGCAACCATTAACCCAATCATGATAATAATTTTTATGAGACCTTAAACACCAAAATTTAGACATTCAACGGCTTCCCACACACCACTCTCACCTTTTTCATGGAAAAACAGTTATTACATTTCAATACTCCAGGGAATTAAAAGAAGAGGTGTCTTCAACAAACTAGGCTTGTGGTTAAAATCTCTATGTTTAATATTCTGAAAAAGAAGTATGACTCTTAGTTATTCTTAATACATTTAACTCACAGTGTCAAAATATCAATGTTTCCTAATGAGCTTCTAAACCTTATTTTTTCTTTGATCAAGAAAAAGTATCTACCAAATCACTTTGCATATATAAGGACTCAAAATTACTCATGCAAAAAGTAGTATTGGGTAAACAAGACTTTGAGAAGTCTTGTAGCCACCTGAATGTCACAATTTTCAAACATTGTGGTGTTCTTTTGAAATAAAAATTGTGTGTGTGTATGTGTGTGTGTGTGTACATATGAAATGAAAGCATCTTGTATATATGAGTGAGTGCCCAATATTTGTTCTTAGAATTTTAACGTGAGCATTGACCAGTGACAAATCCCACATAAACACCACTTCGGTGGCTGCCTTGTATTCTATTATAGGGATCTATGTCATTTGTTTGACCATTTTTTTATTCTTTGACGTTTAGGTTTCCAAGTTTTTAACCATTATAAAAATGTAACAAGCGTCTTTGCTTTCTTCATGTCCAGACTTTTAATTATTTTTTCAGAATTGTGTCTAAGAAGGAAATTTCTGGTTCTTTCTTACCCTCTAGATACATATTGCAAAATTACTTTCCAGAATAAGCTTGTAACCGTTTATACTCCCACCAGTTGCGTAGGAAGTTCCCACTTCACAATACCCTTGCCAGCATGGGCACTCTCATTTTAAAAAAATATTTTACATTTGAGGCATAGACTTCAAAGATGAGAGTCTTAAATGCCATTTAGTGTAATCTTTTCTTCAATAATTTGTCCTCCCAGTGCTCTAACTGTAAATTCCTTGAGGAGAATTCTGTGTTATCTATTACTATAATCCCAATTGCTTACATATATTAATAGTAATACAGTAATGTTTATATGTTATCTATTACTATAATCCAAATTGCTTACATATATTAATAGTAATACAGTAATGTTTGCTGAGGTAGTGAGTGAATATATAAATTAACATATGATTGAGGCCAGGTACGGTGGCTCACACCTGTAATCCCAGCACTTTGGGAGGCCGAGGCAGGTGGATCACTTGAGGTCAGGAGTTGAGACCAGCCTGGCCAACATGGTGAAACCCTGCCTCTACTAAAAATACAGAAAGTAGCTGGGCATGGTGGTAGGCACTTGTAATCCCAGCTACTCAGGAGCCTGAGGCAGGACAATCGCTTGAACCCGGGAGATGGAAGTTTCAGTGAGCCGAGATCGTGCCACTGCACTCCAGCTGGGGCGGCAGAGCAAGACTCTGTCTCAAAAAAAAAAAAAAACAAAAAACAAAAAACATATGATTGAATAGATGTCCTTAACAGATAGTCACCTAATTGTGAAATCATATTCAAAATTTAACAGTGTACTCTCTGAAGTAAATTGTAAATTTACTTTTGCTTTTGAAGTTACCATGTTCTTCATTTTTTAAATTACTGCTAAATCTTAAGCATTACACTGTAATAAGTATATCAGAAAAGCCTACTTAAAATATTATTCTAACATCAAAAATTGCCCAAGAAACTGTATGTATGCCTTTCAGCCCATAAAATATATATAGAGAGTAAATGTGTCATTTCTGAGATTTTCATTTACAACACTGTCATTTCTCAATGGAATTAATTCTAGCTCAGAGTCTGTAAGAACTCACCTGAAATTAGATTGGTATCTCAGTGTCTTTACTGAGGCATGTACCAAAAATATAGAAATTAGTTTTAGCCTCTTATTTGCACCATTCTCTGTACTATCTCATAATAATTCAAAATGGGGTTTTTTCTTCTCTTGGCCAAGCAAAATGCCCTTGGGCTTGCTTTTACTCTTCCTCTTTTACCTTGCTTGATAGTAAAGTGTCCAATTAATTCTCCAAGTAGTTATCATGAAATCCTCCCAAACAGAATTTCCTTCAGATTGAACTTCTCATTGCATTTCAGTTCAGTCCCTTTATGCCAATTGAGGTAATGCTTTTTTTTTTATCTTTTTGAACCAAGAGAAGGAAGCCCAAAGGTCAGGTTTAGTAATATACCTTCCAAATATGCTTTATATTCCTGAGTCTCTTTTTCTATAAGTACAATTTTGTTTTAAAGAAAGAGTATATAGTAGAAAAACTTAAAAGTTGTCATTGAGGCCGAGGTGGAAAGATCACATCAGGCCAGTAGTGCAAGACCAACCTGAGCAGCACAATGAGACCCTATCTCTACACAAAATGTAAAAGCTTAGCCGGGTGTGGTGGCACCTTTTTGTAGCTCTAGCTACTCAGGAGACCAAGGCAGAATATTGCTTGAGCCCAGGAGTTCAAGGTTACAGTGAGCTCTATGATCTCACCACTACACTCCAGCCTGGGCAACACAGCAAGACCCTGTCTCAAAAAAAAAAGTTATTGAAAAATCAGTTAAATATTCACTACATTTATCTGATTTGTCCATTTTAATTATATTAGTAAATGCATTCTTACCAAACTCTTAATATTAATTATTCTCCTTTTGACATGGGCCTATGTACCCTCAGTAACAAGGTCACCATTTATTCTGTGCTTATTACATGCCAGACAATGAGCTAAGTGACTCACATTTATTATCTCATTTAGTCCTCTCAATAACGCTGTACTATAGGGTATTGTTAGTCTCACTTTATAAATGAGGAAACAGGCTAGAGAGACTTGAAGATACTTGGCAAAGTCACTGAGCTGAAGAGCAAGAGTGCTTTAATTGAGTCAAGCCAGTTCAGACCTTATGCTCATGATACTAGGAGGTAACACAGAGTAGTGCAGATCATCAACCTAAAGCAGGAATTTCAAACTAATTGTATCTGGCATGCCAAAGTTGATCAGTAGCCCATTTACATGCTGTGTTGAGGCAGGTGAACAATTTGAGTTCTATCAGAAAGAGTGTCACATTCTGCAGTAAATGCAAGAAAAGGACATCAGGGCATACATGCTGGGGATCTGCCATCCCAGGCCTAAAAGAAACAATATGCAAACAAGTGGAAATGAGAACAGCCTCAGAGCTGTACTTCCCTAGGTGCTGATGCTCCATGCCCCATCTCCTACTTTCTGCTTGGGCTTTGTTAAATGGGCCAAGAGATTTTCTTTTTAAAATCTCTATAGGTTGCAAATATTTTGATGGACTGGATCTTCAGCTGTTCTGCAAGACTTCTTCCTAGGTCCCTGTCTGGGAGTAATCGCAATATGTCATCTGTAGAGCTGGGAAACTGAATCATCTTGGTGCTGCACTCGTCACTTTCCTCCCACAGCCACACAATAGAATGCAGCTCTTCAGAGACACTGTGATAATCAAATAGATTCAAAGCATTGGTTCCATATGGGAGATGGTGTAGTGCAAAGGATCATGGTTTGGAATGTGGAAGCCTGCGACTGACTCTTCACCCTGCCACTTGCTATGTGTGTAACCTGATGACTTAACATCTGAACCCCTGTTTTCTCATCTGTGGGAATGAACACATCATGTTAATATTTATTTCCCTAGGCCGCTGTGATGCTTAACTGAGAGAATGAAGGTACAAATGTACTGTAAACTATCAAGACCCCGTTATTAGAGATTGGTGTAGTAGCTAATGCTGTTATTTTTAAAATGTTTAACAGTTTCTTATGAAAAACACAGCAGTAAAATTTATACTGCAGTGTTGAACACATTCAGCACAGCTTCAGACTCCTGGCTGTGTGTGAAAACTCCAAGAGGACACCACTGGTTTATGTCACTTGAGACTCCAGACATTGAACAGTAATTAGGGAACATGACAGTAATTTGATTTAAAGTCTGCAGCCACAGAGTTCAGGCTCCATCCCTCTCTCCTCATTCTCCCTCAGTGCACATCCAGGGGGAGGACAAGTAGGTCGAAGCAGACTCTGATGGTGCTTGCTAGCCAGAGATTAGAAAAAGTGAGCCTACCAGTTCTACAGTTGTGCAAAACCAAACCAAAAAGTGAGCACTTCAGTGCACTCAATGCCAGAAAAAAAAAAAAAGGAAAAACCTGTCTTACTTTTTTTGTTATTACTGACTTCATGAGTATTGCATGTAACTATTTCTGTGGGTCTTCTCTTTGATTTTTTTCTCTTTGATTTTCAAAAAGGACCATTAACATTTTGATATTATATTTACTGAGAGGTTGCACGATGTCAGCCAAAGTAAAAGGGATATGAATGAAATAAGAAATACAGAAGTCTGGCCAGGCACAGTGGCTCACGCCTGTCATCCCAACACTTTGGGAAGACGAGGTAGCAGGATGACTTGAGCTCAGGAGTTTGAGACCAGCTGGGCAGTGTAGTGAGACCTCCTCTCTACAAAAAGATAGAAAGTTAGCTGATCATCGTGGAGCATTCTTCTAGTCCAGTCTTGGGAGGCTGAGGTGAAAGGATCGCTTGAGTCTGAAGGTTGAGGCTGCAGTGAGCCAAGATGGTGCCACTGTACTCCTGCCTGGGCAACAGAGTGAAACTCTGTCTCAAAGAAAAGAAAGGAAATATGGAAGTCCCACTTTAATCATTAAGTGACACCATTAAATAACACTGGTTTGTAGTAAAGCTGAAATAAGCAATTATGTGACTCTACTTGAATATTTAAAGAAATAGGACAATAATTTGCCCCAAAAGTATGAAGCAGCTCCTCTCCCATCTTTTGTGGGCTGTTTCTCCCCTCAGACTCTGTGTTGTCTTTCTTGGTTTCTCTCTTGACTCTTGTCATACTCTTTATGGGAGCTCCAAACACATATATCAGACTCGCTGTCGGTGGTGTCCTCTCTACCTGGGTGTCCCACAACCAATTTAACACAGTTTATCCAAGACTGAATTTATAGTTTCTTCCCATCCCCAAACCTGCTTCCTTCCTATGTCCCTTGCCTCAGTAAATGTCAGCACCATCTCCTAAGGAGCCTATGTCAAAAGCCTCAGTCATGCTAGACCACCCTCTCTCACTTAGGCCCATGTCCAATCAGTGGCCAAGTTCTCATCATCCCAGCCTCTTGATGTCTCTTCAGGTCAGACCCTCCTCACTAGTCCTGCTGCCACTGTTTTGATTTAGTCTCTTCCTCCCATGCCATCTTTTCTTACTGACATTACTACAATAACTCACTGCTTTCCCTTTTTCTACCCTAGTCCCTTCCAACCAATATCCACATGCTTCATGGGCAATGTGTATGATCATGTCACTCAACTGCTTAAAATCCTTCAGTGCTTTCATATCATCTCTTGAATAAAATGAGGATCTCTTGGCATGACACTTAGGGCTACTCTATCATGTTATCTTCTGACTGTACAGAAATACTAGTGGTTCCCTAAGTGGGTGATATAGTTCCACACTTCTGTGCTTTAAGAGATATTCCTTTACATGCCTTGTTTCTTTTTTTATTTAATATTTCTTCTTATCCTGTTAGCATCCCAGTATACCTTTGCATGCCTTTTACCCTAGGAGAATGCCCACTGACTCTTTAAGCCTTAACTTGAACATCACAATCTTTATGAAACTTTTCTCCTTTGTGTTACTATAGCAACCTGTAAATACTTCCTTGATAGCACTTATTATGTTGTTTTATTATGAATTTTCTTTTAAACATCTTGAGACAATTTTATTCAAATTTCTTATATGCATCTCTAGCATCAGGGTATATGTCATCATAAAAGTCACTCTTTAAGTTCTCTCAGTTTTCCAGAATGCATCAACTTCACTTCCGTGTAAGCTGTTTGAGACACAGCACTTTAAAAATCCATGTAGGGTGTTATGAAAATTTTATCCCAAGTCTTGAATACCCATTTGAATAACATTTAATTTTTTTCACTCTTCATATATGTGCATGTTGATAATCTCTGCAATGTGATGACTTACATTATAAGGTCCTCACACTACAGGTGAAGCAGTATAGTAGTATATTTTTTTTTAGATGGAGTTTTTTGTTTTTGTTTTTTTTTTTTGAGACGGAGTCTTGCTCTGTCGCCCGGGCTGGAGTGCAGCGGCCAGATCTCAGCTCACTGCAAGCTCCGCCTCCCGGGTTTA
>NW_012116921.1:1360358-1373971 GCF_000951035.1 Colobus angolensis palliatus
GATGGTCTCGATCTCCTGACCTCGTGATCCGCCCGTCTCGGCCTCCCAAAGTGCTGGGATTACAGGCTTGAGCCATTGCACCTGGCCAGTATAATAGTATTTGAAGGCAGACTCTGATTAATTAAAAATTTATATTAAAGCAAGTTTGGGTTAATAAAAAACCTGGAGAGAGAATATGTGAAAAAAATTTGCAGATGGAACTGAGGGAGCTCTACAGGGAAGATAAAAGAACTATTAAGGTAACAAGAACTGAGGCTGATACAATTAAAGTGTCAGGAATTCTTACAATCTCTAGGCTGAGGGGAGTTTTAGATAGGCAGGACAGCAAACTGCCATCAGTCTGAATAGGAAAGAGGTAAAATAAACAGTGTTGGAGGCAGGTTATTATTCCAGCTGTTGTGTTTGAGATAGGCCTGCTTTCATAGTCTTGAGAGGTCTGGGCAAAAACACACCACAGCAGGCACAAGAGGGAACATGCTGGGTTGCTGCTCTGTAAAAATCGTGTTTCTTAATCCTGCTCCCCAGGCCCACAGTTTTGTGGCCAGAATCTGTCATGTGCTCTTTGATTTTTGTGGGTCTGGGGTGATCCAGCATGAGAGGAACCAGTGATTGACCGGGAAGGAGCACTGTGTGGCAGGGGTCCATTGCTCTGGGCAAGCCCTGGCAGAAAGCTTCTGATGGCTGTCTTCCCCATAGATAAATACCCTCCTTGCAATGGACACAGTTGGCATCTTCAGCACCCCTTCTGGAGACTTGCCCACTGTGGTTCACAGAGCACATTAATCATCATCATTATCACAGATCCCAGAAAGGAAGAGGATTTAGGTTTCTTGCTTCCTTTCTCTGCTGGTAGCAGGTGACAGCAGAATTATTTATCTTTTGGACTTAGAGGAGTGCCATAGATTAGCATCAGAGTTGGTCTGGGACTCTGCACAGATTTAAAGGGCCGCTGGTTGTTGTATTTAGTGTCCTTTGTTCCTGGTAACCCAGGTAACCTTCATGGTGGCAGTATGATCCCCTGATACTGCAGGAAATGTGAGAGTGAAGGAGCATGTTCTGTGTTGTAAGTTTATGACTTAATTAGTTATTTTCTTAACATCTTAGGTAGGAATTTGGGCTTAAGCAGGGCACATCTATCTTTAAAGAATACACAAGGTTTCCAAGTTGAAATTTGAAAGTAAAATAAATGTAAGGAACAGAAACAAGAGAGGTGATATACTTCATTACTGCTGTTTTATCTCCCTGCTTTTATTGCATGGGGATTTTTATCAGATTTTAATTTGCATATTACATGAATCTAACAAGCATAAATAATGTATCTGGGTCAGTATTTAACATATACATTTCATAAAGGTCTTGAAAGCCAATGGGGTCTAAAACATGTTTGATTATTTCTGGTAAGAAGGCTGGATTTTAAATATGCTTCTGTAGCATCTCAACAGCTTGCAGGGTTCCAAGGAACTCATAATTATTAATGATAAATCCTGAAGTTTCCCACTGAGCCCACAGAGTAAAGAATACTATTAAGAAGGCAGACACTGAATGAGCCAGCTGAAATGTGAAGACCACAAGAGTGCCGTTCCTGTTTGGCATCCTCCTCGGCAAGGTGGGATGCCAGAAACAACTGCTGAGTACAGCCCTGGAGGTTGGAAGGATAGTGGGGTGACAGGCACAACCCAGGCCTAGAGCCCCCAGAGCAATAATAATAGCTCAAGTTTATCAAGCACTTGCTGAGTGCCAGATTCTGTGCTAAGTACTTTATAGCCAATCCTCTCAAAACTGCCCCATTTTTGCAGACTAGAAACTGAGGTTAAGAGAGGGTAGGTAACTGCCTTAGGTCACACAACTAGTTAAGTGATACAGCCAGGACTCTAGATCCTGCATTTCCAACCAGTTGCACTCTACCGTTCCCCACATTTCATCTGGAGGAGGCTCACTCAGGTCCTCAAATATTTATTGACCATTTACAATGTACAACACATGTGCTAAGCCCCAGTGGAAAACTGTGAACATATTTACTGATTTAATCAACAAGCATTTATTGAGCATCTTCTCTGTACCAGGCACTGTGCTAAATAAGCACTGGGGAGTGCAAATATGGCTAAGACATGCTCTGTGACCTCAAGGAACGTATAGACTAGTGTTGGGCACAGACAAGTTATTCAACAGTCCTGGGTACCTTGTGCTGTCGAGATGTGTGCCACAGAGACAGGGCCACCTAACAAGGTCAGAGAAAGTCTCCAAAGAAGAGGTGGCCCTGAGTTGAGCCATGAAAGGAAGATAGAAATTAGCTGGGTAAAGTGTGGAGACCAAAGCATTCTAGCCAGAGAGAGCATGGAGGTGAAAGTGTGGCATGGTGAGGAAACTCCATTCTGGCTGGAGTTTAGAATGAGGTGGGACTTGCAAGAAGTGACTGTGAAAATCCTAACTCCACTTTTCATTTTAATACTGTTAATGCTTTAAGGTTGAGGGTCTCTCAGAACATTAATTCTCTCTTTCTTAAGCAAAAGATTCATTTTAACACATGCTATAGATTGAATGTTTGTGTTCCCCCCAAATTTGTACATTGGAACCTAACATGTAATGGAATTAGGAAGTTGTTTCCACATCAACAACCTTTGGAAGGGGTCAGAGAGACCTTTGGGAGGTGATTGGGTAATACCCAGATAGCTCACTTTTCCCTTCTACCCTGTGAAGTTATAGCAACAAAAATGTTTATGAACTGGAAAGAGGGCCCTCACCAGACACTGAATCTGTCGGTGCCTTGATTTTGGACTTCTTCTCCGCCAGAACTGGAAAAATTAAATTTCTGTTGTTTGTAACTGACCTAATCTATGATATTTTGTTATACCCAATGGACTAAGACAGCCTAGATTCCAGTGATCTGTTTATTTCTTCAACAGATATTTAACACAGGCCAGCTGTGTACATGACACATGTACAAGACACCATGCTTGGAACCAAAAGAACAAAACATGGTCCTGCTTTCAAAGACATTGTATACATGAGGGCAAGACAGACATGCAAGCAAGCAGTAGCAAAATATTACTTTACTGAGTCCTTAATAGTGGGGTATCCTTGATTTCACAGGGGTTTGCTTAACAGAGGTCTGAACAAAGGACATCTGAACAATTTTCTTCAACTCATAAATATTTGGGGTTCCCAGGTAACTCTATCTTATCATTACCACCATTCTCCTATTATTACCAACTAGAGCACTCAGAGTTCTCTATTGTGTATATTCAGCTAAATTATAGAGTCACTGTTATTTAAAAGTAACTAACATCTTACTAGGTGAAATAAATTCCACATTGACATGGAGGCAACCGTAATAAGTACACTAGATAGCATTAAAATAAGCAAAGTAGGAGATTAATGAGAAAAAACTTAAATGCATTATTGCTTGCCAGACCTCCTTCGCCATGCACATGCCACCCCCCTCCACCCACCCTCCGCACAGGGAGAGGCTGCACAGGTTGAAGGTGGTTGCTGCATTGCCTGGGGATCTCAGGCAACCATTTTTGCCAGCAGTTCCTCCATGAACTTTTATAAAACAGATTTTCAGACATTCTTTTCATTAAGAAATATTTTTCTGCATTAAAAATTATATTAAGTCCTTTCAATCTTTTTCCCGTAAATGAACTCAGATCCTTTTAAATTTCCTCATAAGACCCATTTTATAATCCTTTAATCTTTTTTGTTGTTGTTATTTATTTCTGTTTAGAAATTATGCTCAAAATGCAAAACTGGGGCAAATGATAGTACCAGATTTAAATATCGCCATTTCTACTAAAGATGTAAAACACTTTATTAAATGTTTCATTTGTTTTAGAGACAGGGTCTCACTCTGTTACCTAGGCTGGAATGCAATGGTGTAATCATGGCTCACTGCAACCTCAAATTTCTAGGCTCAAATAATCCTCTCACCTCAGCTTCCTGAATAGGAATACAAGCATGCACCATCATGCCCGGCTAATTTTTAATTTTTTGTAGAGAGAGGATCTCACTCTGTTGCCCAAGCTGGTCTCAAACTCCTGGCCTCAAGTTATCCACCCGTCTCACCTTCCCAAAGTGCTGATATTACAGGCATGAGCCACTGCACCCAGCCTAGAACACATTTTTGTATGTTTTTATTCTATTTTACCCCACCAACCATCTGTGGATTCTTGGGCAAGTCATTAACATCTTGGGGCCTTGGTTTCCTCAACTGCTAATAAAGAGTTAACATGGATACTAGAGACTGTCTAACAGATCTTCTAGCCTTCAGACCCTGTAGTGATGTGATGTTATTGTTAATAATAATACTCTTTCATCCAGAATCACATTATTCTTGAGGCACCTATCATCTTGAGCCTAAATACTGCCAAGTTTATTGCTAAAAGTAAAGCTTGTTCAGACAACCCACTTATGGTCCTAAATAAAGAAATACAAAGAGAACAAATGAATATGTTCACCAATTCATTTGTTATACCTAAATAAAATGTATCCCTACAACACAGTTTAGTACCATATTAGAAAAACCATTATTATGATAAATGTCAGCAGAATGATTCAAAAACATCATAATGAGTATTTGAATAGATTGCTTTAAAAGACACTTGATAAAGTCATACATTCTTCTGGAGTTTTTGAAAAGTAAAGGTTAAGCATAAAATTACTCTTTTAAAGTAGCATTTACTGAAAATTAACAGTCACTATACTTAACAAAAATATATTACACACGTTTCCAAACAAAACAAGAGTACACTTTAGTGCACTCAAGTTATCTATATTATTAAGGATTCCTGCCACTGTGAGAAGTCATAAAAAATGGGGGATTAACACAGGAATAAAGAAAGACAAAGATTACCATTTGCAAACCATTTATGGTTAGGAAATCCAGGGTAATAAACTAAAAGCAATATGTGATGATCTAGAAAATCTAGTAAAGTGATCATAAAATGAACAATAATGAAGGAAAAGTGATGCCATTCCCTGTATCAATAAAAATGATAAGTATCTGCTACTTATGCTAATATGGCATTCTCTAGCACTGAATAAAAAAAAATTATGAAACCTTCATGGGAAAAGCAAAGGACTATTTGAGTAAAAGCCAATATATTTCTTGTTTTTGACCCTAATGTTGAAGAACAAAGTTACTACAATTCCAACTAAAATATCAAAAAGTAATATCAACATGTGAAGAACTTTATAAAATATGAAATACAGAGATATGTTAAATCAAGTATTTTTAAGTGGTAATAATACTCTAAGAAATGAGTAGCTACCAATATAAAGAAAAATAAGCCACAATGAACTCTAGTTGAATGAAACAGTTAAATATATGGGGTTTTTCCATTTAAACTGTAATATAATTGCTCCAGTTATTAAGGAAAATATATTTCCCTTCACTGTTGAGCAAATAGAAGAAGGGTGAATGAATTTCATTATTAAAAGATTAAAAAGATGTTATTCTAGAGATATAATAAAACCACCATGAATATGACAGTTTCTTCATATCTAAATTTCACATTTTTAGAAAAACCTTAAGCATATTAGCAGGCCCTTATTCTACAGATGGGCACAAACAAACATTATTTAGAAAAAACGTTCATACTTGGCTGTGAATCAAGGAAATATCAAGTAACCCAAACGTGCAGTACCACCTCACAACTACTTAAATCACCAAAAATAACGAAACTCTACAATGACAGAGCTGTAGAGTATATTCATACATTGCAGGCAGCAATGTTTAAACTATGGTTATAAAAGATAGTTGGAAGTATGTAACAAAATCTTTCAAAATCCTTTTAATGTGCAATATTTCTAGAACTATGTAGTGATGGTGATAATTATATCTACTATACTTATTGGAAAACTAAATTAAGCCCTGCACTGGATGCTTTATAGATATTATTTCATATCCTTACTGAAATGCTACAGGTGGACATTACTGACTGTGTTTTAAAGATAAGGAAATTGAGACTCAGAAAGCCTGCATAAGTCAATCAGATCAGAGATTCAAGTCTTGGTTTACCCAAGCTCTTTCTACCACCCCATGCTGCCTCTGAAACAATGCAAAAGAAAAACAGAAGAGAAAACAAGGAAAAAGAAAGAGGAAGGAAAATAAAAGAAATAGAACACCTTTCTGAACTAGTCCACATGCCCCATAACAGAAACTAGAAATAATTCAATGCCCAGCAGTCACTATGGAAGTGAATTCAAAGTATATAAATAGCATCTATCAAAATGGACACACCCCTTGTTTGCAGCAGTACATCTAGGATCTGGTAATGATGACGCTACTTCTACAAATGATAACCAATTAGTGAATGGCAGGACTGAGGGTTGTTTGGTAGTTGTGGAGTGAGAGGCAGAATGGTATAGTGGAAGTACATTGCCTGGGTGCAAGTCCTGGCTCTGCCCCTTACTGGATGTGTAACAGTAAGTTTAACTCTTAAACTCTATTCATCAACAACCAAAATTTGTTGATTAATAGATTGCTATGAAGTGGGTGAGATGCTCGGGACAGGGCAGTTTTCTTCATGTATCAGTGACATCTTGGGTAGTCTGACTTCATGAAGGTAAATTGAGACTTTACAAAGCTTTTAAGTGTGTGTTTCTGTTTCTATCTTCTGCCCCTTCTCTGCGCCCCCCCCCACACCAAATAATAAATATTTTGGCTACATTCTACTATTAGGCATCAACTTCCCACTGTTCATAAATACGTGTGGTCAACAAAAAGGCCTTTTGAGGAAAGCTTTCGATGTGAAAGCAGGTGCAATATACACAACAAAAAACAATGGACCTGGAGAAATGGAAACAACACAGGAAATGCGAGAAAACATTAGCAGCTGTCTAGTTACATCTTCAGAGAAATATGAGGAAATGGTGTCACCAGAGAACAGGAACAGGATGCCATGAGAGAATTAATCAAGTAATAGAAAACAGTGGCATAATAGTATTTGGAGATCACAACCATAGGAGGTGAAAAGTGGTATAAGAGATAAATCCTACCTGAGAAATCAAGAAATAGCAGTCAAATATATTGTTTATAATGGCAATAACTTCCAGCGGAAACAGCTGAAGTAAAAATGAGTTTGCCTGCAAAAGAGCAGACTGCTATTTTTCATGAAGCCTTTTGATACCATATTATCTTTCTTTTTAAACTCTCCGTATATATTACTTTGATTTAATTATTTTTAAATTTTTTTAAGAGGCTTGGAATAGTCATAACCTTGCTTAGTATAACAGTTGTGTTCCTGGCAATCATAGAGTAATTTTTAATAAATTAATCAATGTTAATTCTCTTTGAGCCCTTAGTAAGTCAAATAAATTGTTTTAGGCTGTGTGTGAAATTTAGAGACCTGCAAGAAGTCCACTCCTTCCAAGAGTCTATTGTTTATTCAGGATGGCAATATTATAAGGCAGCGTGTTCCAAATACTAAATAAGAGTAACAGCCTGACACTGTCTGTCTCTGGACTTAAGAGAGGAGATGATGTAGGCTTCAATTCATGGAGAAAGGGGCTAGAGCTGAGTGTTTGGAAGAAGCTTGTGATTACGCAGAGGGGTGTGGAGGACTCTGGGGTGAAAGGGAGAGCACAGGAGTAGAGGTAGGCAGCTCATATGAGACTGTGAGATGAGTAGTAAGCCAGGTTGGAAGAAGCATAAGATTTGTATTGAAAGAGTGGGGTAAAATCAGTATGAAAGGGCAGCCTGGAGACACCATGTCAGGGGTGGATTTTATCTCATAGGAAATAATAAGTTCCTGAATGTCTCGTGTCTGCAAATTCCTGGAGTACGTGAGAAAAGCTGTTACATATGTATAATGTGTAGTGACCAAGTCAGGGGTATTCAGGGTATCCATCACCTGAGTACAATACATTTTTGTTAAGTATAGTCATCCTACTCTGTTCTCAACATCATTTAATTTATTCCCTTTATTTTAACCTATTTCTCTTCATCTTCCCCTCTCCCCACTTGCACTCACCCTTCCCAGTCTCTATTTATTTTTTTCACTTCCTATCTCTATGTGTTCAAATTTTTTCTCTCTCACATATAAGTGAGAATATGCAATATTTGTCTTTTTGTGTCTGACTTATTTCACCTAAGATAATGACCTCCAGTTCTACCCATGTTGCTGCAGATGACAGGATTTCATTCTTTTTATGGCTGAATAGAATTCTATTGTATAAATATGCTACATTTTCTTTATCCATTCATCTGTTCATGGATGCACAGGTTGATTTCATTTCTTAACTGTTGTGAATAGTGCTGCGCCTGAATGTTTTTGAGCAAGATGTAGGCAAGATCAACCTGCTGGTAGTATGTGGCTTGCTGTGACCAGAAGACTAAGCCAGACGTCAAGAAGGAGTTAAGCAATTATTGCGAACTTTCAGCTAGGACATGAGAGTGACTTTAACTTGAACAATGGCATTGGCAATGGAAAGGAGGAATATTAAAATGTTAAAGATACAAAACTTAGAGATACACAATTTTTTTCATCTCTAAGGAACATTAAATATTATTTTACCTTAATTGTCACTGTAAATTTCTAGAATGTCATTATAATCAATCAGAACTTTGACCAGCATGAGTTAACCACTGTTACTACTAAGTTGACAAGGCCAAGCAAAGAAACTCAAGGTTTTAGCTTACATTTAGAGCATCTTCATGGACACAAATACAATTCCCATTAGGCATTCTGAAATGCAAAATGTTTTTTAAAGTAACTTATGGATGCTTATCACTGCTTTCCTAAACCCCAAGCAGACTCCCAGGCTGGAAACCACTGACTGGACCCAGAATGTCTTCATTTATAGGTGAAGAAGCTTAATCACATGTGTCCGAAAACATACTCTAAGTGATTATCAGCACGGAGTCAAAACAAGCCTCTTGCATCTTGCTTAAAGTTAGCTACATTCTGCTGGGAATTAACTGGACTTGGTATCTGATTAGTAACATTTTTAGGGAACAACTGAATCATTTGAAAAGCAAATAATGATCCTCTCATTTATCTTTTGTTTAAGACTGGCTTTCCATTAGTAAAGGTTTGCTCAAAGCAATGTAAACCATTATTTCTGTGTTAAAATTGGCTGCTAAAACCACCACCTGGATACTTGTGTCTAACATTGATTTCTCAGTTGCTTATTTTCTTATTATCCAGCCATTTTAAATGACAAGCATTACTGTTTCTTGATCCATTATGACATAATGCCATATTAACAATAATATTGTTTGAAAGTTCCATTGTCATGCATATATATAAATGAGGCTTTAAGAGACTCAAGGTTTGAATTCCTCTTATTCTACTCTGTAACCTTTGTTCTTCCATAATTCTGCAAATACAGTATCACAAGTGTTGGGCATTAATTGCTTATTCAGATCAACCTCACTGGTCTCCGTAGTGACATGCATATTTTATGATACAAGTCAAGCTGCTGGATTAACAGATGTTTGTCTTTAAAGGGAAGGAAAAGTGAAACAGCAGTCACAGCATCTCTGTCCCTGTATGCATTCAATGTTAAATGCTACATTTAGAGAACAAATTAATATGTGTATTATCTCTAAATCATCATCACCCCAAGCACTGCCCTCTGTCAGTAAATTATTTTCAGCATTCAGGTAGTCTTTGACACTACATCTTTAACATCTGAGAAACCCAAAGCCATCTAAAAGAACCTAGTTGTTCTTTTGGTTGTTTTGTTGTTGTTGTTGCATTAAGCATTCCTCATGTATGGGAAACTCTGATAATTCAGAATGAAATGTGGGAGAAATACCTTTAAAACGTTATCAGCTACATAAAGCCTGACATTTAAAAAAACTATTATGCACTACTGAAAACAATGTGGCAAGTATAAGCTCTATGGAAAAAAAAAAAAGATTGATTACAGCCTCGAACTTTCTCCACTTGGCCAAAAGGAGAAAAAGAGAATGTGAAGTGTGAAGGTTCTTTTGATGGGGTGACTGGAAGGGCTTCTGTTGCGATGGACAGTCTGAGTCACAGACCACAAATTAAGGAAGCAAATTCAGAATATCAGGGAAGTGGAGGAAAGTTGAAGAGGAGAAGCAGGAGACTGGATGGAAGCAGAGCTAGCTCCGAAATGAGGACTACCCTGTCTGGAAAATAGAAGGCTCACTGATAGCCGAGTAGCATAATTAAGGATCAGTGAAGCTTACGACCTTGAGAATAGTAACTGACATCTTTGACTAGAGAGCAGCCTGAATTGCCGGGGAATGTATTGTGGGACCCTGTGAGGTATGAAAGTGGATATCCCAAGGCTGTCTTTCTGATGTCTCCAGAGAGATACTGTAGAATTACTTTGATGTGATACACTATTAGTAAAAGCCAAGACCACATCTGCCTGAGAAAAGAAAATAGCGGAAATAAGGGATTAGAAACATTCCATTTTCAAATGTGTAGTTAAGATGTTTGCAAATTCTTGTCCCAAACACCAGGAAGGAAAATGGATTAATCAATGACTACTGCAAGAATAGTTTCTGGGCCTTGCTAATAGGAAAGAAGGAAGTATCATTATCTGGGCCACTGAGGCTGCCGGAAACAGCAGAAATGCTGCGTTACGTAAGTTAAGTACAGAAAAGTGACAGAAGGATGTAGTGAGAAGGAGAAGATGACTGCAGAAAAAAGGAAGATGGAGGAAATGAATACAATTTTGGCTTTTCATAGAAACTGATAGTATGATTAATAGGAAATTCGGGAAAATTTGGGAGGTTAAATAATTGCAAATTATTTTATGCATAATATGACACCACAGTGTCTCTAAAATTTGTTTTTTAAGGCTGAGCATGGTGGCTCAAGCTTATAATCTCAGGACTTTGGGAGGCTGAGACGGACAGATTGCTTGAGCCCAGGAGTTCAAGACCAGCCTGGGCAACATGGTGAAACCCCATCTCTACAAAAAATACAAGAATCAACTGGGTGTGGTGGTGAATGCCTGTAGTCCCAGATACTCGGGAGGCTGAGGTGGGAGGTTCACTTGAACCCAGGAGGTGGAGGCTGCAGTGAGCCATGATCGCACCACTGCATTCCAAGTTGGACAACAGAATGAGATTCTGTCTCAAAAAGAAAAAAAAAGTCTTTTTTTTAAAAAAAATGTAATTTTGTGGCAAGCAGACTTCAAGCCTTTGGTCTGTCCAAATTCAGGAGTGAGAAGAGGACTGGACATTCAAGGTCTATTTGAACCCTATAATTCTGTGATTTGGTAAAGGATTACCAGTTATGAAGGATAATTAGCCATTCAATAAGAGACCTGCAGAATATTAAGAAATTCATTCGTTCATGTTCGACATTCCTACCCAGGTAAAATCAGTTATGCTTAATTTCTTTAAAAAGCCACGTAAGCACAATTTCTATTGGTGTGAAATCCCTGTACCAGGCACTCATCTATAATTATTTATAATTGCATTATTTGTCATGGCTTACAAAATACAGAGGCAAAAGTTTTTACTAGAGCACATATTTCACCATGTGAAAATTATTTCCCTAGATTATTACATATATGTTGGATGGCCTCATTACTCAGTATCAGTAAACAGTTAACTGATAAAACTGTTACTCTGGACACTCAGGTGAGAGGGGAGAAGCCAATTTTAGCTCAGAGTTGATGATGCTAACAACTTACTTTTACACAGAAGGGCAAACCCAGACCTCTTGTAATGAGTAAATGAAAAAAAGGCAGTAGGAATAAACATGGAACCAGGGAGATCATCAAAATCACCAATCTGTTTTAAAAAAGTAGAAAGGCTTTTATTTCAACTTTGGAAGAACATAGGAAATGAAAGCAAACATAAAATGTTTAAAAGTCCTTAAATAATATTTTTGTTCGACTTAATTTACATCTATTAGATATATATAATACTGTATGTAGAAGAGCATGATTTTTTATGTTTAAAGATGAGGAAGCTCTAAAAAAGCTAAAGTAACAAAGAAAGGCAGAGGCACCTTAATAAGAATACTTAAAATGTATGTGTACAATCACTTTGGAAGAATAATAGATTATTTGTATCTATGTATTTTAAGGAAGCTCTAGAAATAGTTGGTTAACCATTATTTAATTACTTGAAACCTGCATTGCTATCAAACTTTATCAAAATAATCCATGAACAAACTTTGTCTTGGGTTGGATCTCCTAGCGGCAGACCCTCTGACAAAGTCTGTTGAGGGAGTGCTCTCAGAAGACACCTGTCATTGAACGAGGGGAAAAGCAGTAGGGAGGAAAAGGAGTCAGACACAAATAAATGGGTTCAGGAGAAGTCTAGCCTCAGCCTGGTTGCACAGGCAGGTAGGATGATTATGGAAACAGCCCCAGGGGTTGAGGCCTGCTCCCAGACAGCATCCATTAGTTAAGAGCAGTCCTCCAGAGAAGGGTGCAGAAGTGAGCTCTTAGCTCTTAGCTGCCAACACTCACAACAGCTGAGGCATAGGCACATCAACCTGGTTTATATTTATTTGTCTCTATCAGTACCTTCTTTATGCAAAAAAAAATATATGTATGTGTGTGTGTGTATATATATATACATATGTATCTATCTCCTCAGGCTGTTGTTGCAGTATCTGTCCATCCCAAGTGTTCAATTAATAGCTAATGGGTGAATGAACAGATGGATAGGTGCTACAAAAAAAGACACTGAAGAACCAGATTCTAAGAAATAAATCATAATAATAACCAGCATCTGTAAAACATTTCCCATGTGCAGACTCACTGCATGGATTATTTTCATCAGGTAGGCATTGTTATTATCTTGATTTTATGCCTGCAGAAACTGAGATGGATGTTTTCCAGAGCCACACGGCTGGTGTGACATCAGAGCTGACACGTTTAACTTCTTCATTACACCAAATGCTCAGAAATTAGGAAAGGGAAATAAATGGGGTGAAACAAATATTGATAACCACTTATCCTGAGTCATTTATGGCTTCATAGAGTGGCTTTGTTTTCCTTTTAGAAGATAGAATTAACAGCTACATTTTCCTCATTCTATAGCAAAAGAACAGGTATGTAGACTCCAACATTCTCCTTGAATAAAAATGAGAAATTCTAGAATCCTTGGATCATGCAGAGTAGTTGAAACATCCAGAAGATTCTTAGTATTTTTATTTGTCTCTGCTATATTACAGATTAACCATTGACTGTGAGCATATATAATTATACAGTCTAAATTGATTGTGTATGTTTAG
Organism: Colobus angolensis palliatus; assembly: GCF_000951035.1. Classification (NCBI taxonomy): domain Eukaryota; kingdom Metazoa; phylum Chordata; class Mammalia; order Primates; family Cercopithecidae; genus Colobus; species Colobus angolensis. The sequence goes on from NW_012116921.1 coordinate 1,373,537, forward strand.
GCCTGACTGTAGTTTAAAATATGCTACGAGTATTATTACAAGGCATGAGATTAAAATGGGTGTTAATTTTTCAGTATTCCTCCTAAGCACAAGTTTCCAAGCTCAAAATCTCATGAATCGAATGTGAAACAGCCTCTGATACATTTGAGGCCTTTCTAATGAGTTGCTTAGCTCTTCTTCAGGGTAATTACTGATTTATTCTATGCTGTATATGAGATAACTGACTTAAAGTTTAAGGCAAAATCCCTCTGTAATTCCCTTGACATATTAGAGAAAGAAATAAAATAACACATTTTAAACAAACACTAATGTTTTCTTTTTTTTTTATTTTTTATTTTATTTTATTTTATTTTATTTTTTTTATTATACTTTAAGTTCTAGGGTACATGTGCATAACGTGCAGGTTTGTTACATATGTATACTTGTGCCATGTTG
>NW_012116921.1:1379286-1381907 GCF_000951035.1 Colobus angolensis palliatus
CAAAATGCAGAAATCACCGGTCTTCTGTGTCCTTCGCGCTGGGAGTTGGAGACTGCAGCTGTTCCTATTCGGCCATCTTGCTCCGCCCCCAACAAACACTAATGTTTTCTTAAAGTGAGATAAGTATCTGACTACTTACAAATCTTTAAAAATTATGTATCTGGATTTTAGAGAGAACCTATATTGGTTTCTCTTCAGTATGTGCCCAGGGGGTTGTGTTCAACTCTCTCAGCTGTCATTCAGCTGTGTTAATTGTGACTGGCAAACACAGAATCCAAAACTGCACATTCATAATAATAGTTCTGAGTCTTCTGACAAGACAGCTAAGTAGGTCATGATTGTATGCCAAAAGGAAATGGCCTTTTGGTGGCCAAGGGAATGATTGGTGGGTTGTTTTTTTTTTAATCTAATTCATGGAAACCTATTCTGTGATCTAGTATTAATGTCATTGCTGTAGTTTCTCATTCCAAATTCATCACTTTGCCCGCCATGTCCCATTTTGCCCTTCCAACCAGGACATAGTAGTGGGATTTCCTTTAAAATATTTTTTATTTATTTTTATTTATATTTTTGGGACAGGGTCTTGCTCTGTCCCCTAGGCTGGAGTGCAGTGATGTGATCACAGCTCACTGCAGCCTTAACCTCCTGGGCTCAAGCAATCTTCCGACCTCAGTCTTCCAAGTAGCTGGGACTGCAGGTGTGCCCCACCACATGCAGCTATTTATTTTTATTTTTTATTTTTATTTTTTGTAGAGACAGGGTCTCACTATGTTGTCCAGGCTAGTAAAATCTTTTAAATCTCAGGAAAGCGTTTTGTGATACTATAACTATAGTTATTACCGCCTTCAGAGTAAACACATCAATCTAGCTAGTTGTCAGGGCATAATTTTTGTAATACCTTATACTTCTTTTGGAGGCAAAGCCATTGAGACAGCAATTCATTTATTTATTCATTTATTCATTTGCAGGTCATCTCCTTTAAGTTAGTGTCTGCTTGGTTCAAAAGAGATTATGGAAAAATGAAAACTAGGCACAGATTGGGACAATTTGTTGCTATTGTGGCTTTTATTTCTCTTATCATTGTTATAATGGCATTTATGAAATAACTAAAACAGGGGATTTTTAAAAAGAAGTGATCATGAAAGCTAAGAAGTTGTCAGAAAGAGATGTAAGTCATTTTAGACTTAAAAGAATTTATCCCACCTCAAATACTTCCAGAAAATGTGGTTCTACATAGACAACCACTTGCCACTTCCCAGTATAATTGGCAACACTTAGATTTACTACATGCAAAGTTCTGTATATGGATTTTCTACCTTTCAGCATTCCGTACCCACATGACACTATTTTCTAGATGAGGAAAGAAGATTAGAGAATCAGTAACTCCTCCAGAGTCACACAGCTAGTAAGGTGGACCTGGGATTTGATCCAAGTGGTCTACCTCTCCACCTCATCACTTCCCTTTAGTGTGACCTGTGGTCAAAGACAAACAATGCAGTATTGTTGACATTATTAAGGAACTGATTTCTCAAGTCAGATTTTAAAATAATGTAAATCTGGGCCAGGCACAGTGGCTCATACCTATAATCCCAGCACTTTGGGAGGCTGAGGTGGGCGTGTCACTTGAAGTCAGGAGTTCGAGAGCAGCCTGGCCAACATGGTGAAACCCTGTCTCTACTAAAAATACAAAAATTAGCTGGGTGTGGTGACATGCGCCTGTAGTTCCAGCTACTCGGGAGGCTGAGGCAGGAGGATTGCTGGAATCCGGGAGGTGGAGGTTGCAGTGAGCCAAGATGGTGCCATTGCACTCCAGCCTGGATGACAAAGTGAGACTCTGTCTCAAAAAAAAAAAAAAAAAAGTAAATCTGAATGTGTGCTTTGTGATTCTTAAATTCTTGTCAGATAAAGAGTATATGGTGGGGCAGCCACAAACTCACACAAGGATCTTCATGGGCCTGGAATATTGTGGGCTCAAATTCTCTCTCTCCTATGACACTTTCTTTAATCTTCACTCCCACTTACTCCACAAACCCCTCTTAATCCTCCTTCCCTCTCTGAGACCAGTTAATCCTTCTTTCTCCTTTGATCTACTACTGTAGTTCTCTATACAGCTCTGTGACAGCCCTTATTTTGCATTACTGTTAGGGTTAAGTAAAAGTCTCCCTCACTGGATTGTGGGCTCTTTAAGGGCAAGAGTCCTATTTTACTGAACAATGAACCCTAGTGCATGGCATACAATAGGTGCATAGCAAGTTTTTGTAACGAATTAATTAATATAAATGGCTACACACTTAGTGGTGTCACTTTCTCAGTTATCTCTAATGAAAGTTCTACTTGGACAGGGAGAAGACATTCATAACAGGTCAAAACATAACCTGTATTATATGATACTAGAGAAAAAACATCTTTTTGTACTATCCACAACAAATGTAGGTACTCAGTAAATATTGGTTGAGTCATAATCAACTATTAGAAACTTCCAATGAGCTTGCGAATTCAAGAGTTTACTGGGAAGTTTACCGAAAACTTAATTGTAACTCACATAGTTTTTAAGAATACTCTTATCTTATCTTAAAATGATCTCACAGCACTTTGGGAGGCCGAGACAGGTGGATCACGCA
>NW_012116921.1:1382097-1388710 GCF_000951035.1 Colobus angolensis palliatus
AAAAAAAAAAAAAAAAAAAAAGATCTAAGAATACTCAGGACAAGAGAACTTTAAATTTGAAGTCCCCTTAATAATTTTAAAAGTAAATATGAGGGCTCTCCTCTCCCTCAGTTGTTCCTACAGTGAAAGAAGGAGACCACTTTGGGAGAGTTCAAATATGTTGCTGATCTCCTACACTGCTGGGGGACATGGTGGATTCTTTTCTTTCTGGATAAGAATGGAGCTTTGTTTGGAAGAAAAGGGATCTTGCAAAATGTGATAAACTTTTGTTTAGAAGAAAAGGGTTCCTGCAAAATGTGATAAACTTTCTAAATATCCTACAAAGTCACTTTGTCATTTTGTAAAAGTGGACATACTGCCTTTGTTTTTGTGTGATCAAGTTTGACTCATTCTGCAGAGCCTGAGGGTTGCATTTAAAATTGGCATTAATTTTGTTTTTCTCAGGCTTAGCTTTTTTCCCTGAGGCTTCTAACAAATTCTAGTTAGCTTCTGTCTCTACTATTGACCATGTATACCAAGTGGAATATTGTCTATGAAAATTCGAAGGCATCTGTTGCTTTGCAAAGACTATGTACCTTTTATGCGTTTGTAAGCTTATCAGTTCCAGTCCCCTTTAGGAAGAGACTGACCATGCCCATGGTTGCAGAGGTGAAAATATAAAGAGAAGCAGACCTGACTTGAGGCAGCAGAAGGCTAAGAGGCTCTTCAGAGCCTGTGCTCACTTTGTCTTTGAGTGAAGCTGCATCTTTGCAGAACAGAATCTCTCATTGCTAATGTCTTTGGAAGGCTCAAGCATATTTGAAAAAAAAAAGAAGCATAACTAAAGAAAACATAATCTCAAACAAAAGTGATAGAGAAGGTAGAGCCATACAAACAGGTTTTGATGGGATGAGAAGTTATTCGAAGGCCTCGAAATAACTGTAGGAAGCAAGAAAGAGCATCATCTCTTTCTTCTCAGAAGGATAATCCCAAGATTCTTCGTCTGTATCCCCTGACTCACTCCTCTTCATCCCTGCTATCAGCCCAACTCAACTACTGCCTGCAAGATCTATCAATACGATTCTTACTCAACAGGATCAACACTAGGCTATACATGAATCCGAACTTGCTGAGTTCATAGTTCATTGATATGTGGCTAATAAAATTATTTTTCTCTATGAGCCACAATTCGGGAAATAAAATGTAGGTATGGATGGCAAGTAATCTCTTTTTCTACATGTTGCTTCCTGTCAAAGGTCTAGTCATTTTAGCAGAAGAATAAGAAGAGTAACTATCCATAGAGTTGACTCAGCTAAATTCACATAAAGTCTTAGCATCAAAAGCATTTATAAGAATTTTTAAATCTATTTGCATATTTTCTTCCTCCGCCCATGGAGGTAAATGTCAATTCCATTATTATAAATCTGATTTCCAGTCTCATAATTTTCTTTGTCTCTCCTGCTTCACTTATATTTTTCCTAAAACTTGGGGAAAAGTTGTTCAATTATCCAAAGAGCCCAGTGGCTATTAAGTTGTTAAACAATCCCCCATTCTGTTTTCACTCTGTAATTATTTTTTAAATCAAGCCTGTCATAGCCATCTTGCTAATAAGGTAATTATCCTGAAACAAAGATCAATTTGGTGTTTTGGGAACTTGGTGCAAACAATATTAACACAAAGTTATAGACCTGGGAATAGTGAGTAAGAAAAAAATGAGGCTGGTTGTTTAAACGACTCTGAATTTGGAAATGACCCTCAAGCTAAAAATAGGAAGGAAAAACAAATGAATGTGGGATAACTAGGAACATAGGATTTGTTCTTCCCAGAGCTAAAATAACTTAATGCTTAAGGGCACAGGCCTTGTAGTAAGACAGACTTGAGTTCTTCTCCAAGCAGTGTTCTTCCCTAATTGTATAACCGTAAGTAAGTACTTACCCCTTTAAATTCTTTCCTTGGGCAAGTGTTACGTTGGGATTGTTCTGGGATTTAACTGAGATGTTTGCAAGATGCTTTGCATATTACCTAGCATATACAGTAAATGCTTAATAAATAAATGGTAACTCGTGCCGTGCACATGAGCCCACCTGTCACATTCCTGTGTGCACAACACAGCACCCATTCACTATAGACACATGCCCAGGGATTTCTGGTAGAGAATAGTCAGCTACCAGGTGCTAAAATCCCAAGAAAGCCTTCAAATAACTGTAAGAAGCAAGAAAGGAAATGTCCCCTTCTCAGAAGAATCCCAAGATTTTAAGGCAGAGGCACCCTCATCTTCTTCAAAGAAGTTACATCTCTCTTACCTTCGTTTCTTCTCACTGCTGTTCCTCCCCCTGGTATACCTTTCCTTTCCTTTCTTCACCTCCTTAGTCTCACTTGTTCAGAACCTCTCCGAGCCCCACATTACCACAGGTACCCACCTCCTGGCCCCCAGGACCTCCAAGCACACCTCCATCACAGCCCTTCCCACAATGAAGTAATGATTTTCTTATCAGTCTCTTAGCGCTTCCTCCGTCACGAGGGCAGAGATGTTGCTGTGTTTGACTGAATTAAATTATTTTCCCCAAGTCATCCTTACTTTGTGTCCACTTCTCCAACAGGGGGAAACATTAGCACAATTTTTCTAGCAGCTACTTTACTATCCAGAATGACTGTTCACTAGTCCAGTTAAATATTTTTTTTTATAAATGTTAAGCCTCTCACTACTGGCAACATTAAATGTGTGTATTAACTAAAAAGAAATGTGGGCCAGGAGCACTGGCTCACATCTATAATTCTAGCACTTTGGGAAGCCAAGGCAGGAGAATCACTTGAACCCAAGAGTTCAAAACCACCCTGGCAACATAGTGAGACCTTGTCTCTACAAAAAATTTAAACATAAAAAGTTAGCCAGGCATGGTGCCACGTGCCTGTAGCCCCAGCTACTCAGGAGGCTGAGGCAGGAGCATCACTTGGCCCCAGAAGTTAGAGACTGCAGTGAGCTATAATCATCCCACTGCACTCCAGCCTAGGCAACAGAACAGGACCGTCTCTAAGTAAATAAATAAATAAAATTAAAATCAATTTGATTTAAAATCCAAATGCTGTTTATACTTTATTAGTGGAATCTCTCATCATAATGTCCTGTCTTCCTACTGCAAGTTGCATTCCCCTTCGTTTTCCGTCTTCTAAGCTGTTCTTTTTTATTCGATTTGATCTCCATTGAATCTTACAATAATTATGAACTGACCATATTTGGCCATGGTAGTTAACGTCAACATTGCAGGAGATAAATTTTTTTAAAGGATGAATCATGTGGACTTAAATAAGTAATAATAAAAGGAAAGAGAAGGAAAATAATAAAAGAAAAAAGAATGAGCCTGATCTTCCCAGGGCCTAAATTAGCCCCTAGTCACACATCTGTTGCTCAGGCAGCACAGCAGTTTTGTTTTTTTTTTTAGGCTTCCAGGGTACTACTTAGAGCTCTGTAGCAGGGAGACGCTCGAGCATTAAAGAAAATGGAGCCTGTAATTAGGAGAGGTACCAATGTTACATGAGGCTGAAATTTGACTTCTGAGGGTCTAACGAATTTCTGTAGTTTGGAAGCTTTCTTGGCAAAGCTTTAAATCTCAATGCCACTACTTTGTAGTTTTGTAAAGCCTCAAATTGCTGGAATGCTGGGAGGAGAGAAGAGAAAATAGAAAGGGGAAAAGGGTAGGTTAATTAATTTAATTTTCTGGTTAATTCAGCTTGACGAGTATTTGTCTAACTGCTGGGCTCAGAATGCTGTAGGTGCAGTAGAGAAAAAATGAGAACTGCACAGTGTAATTCTTGTCTAAAATGAGCATATCATTTTTCTCCATTTTCTCCCGTTAACACTTTCTTCACCAAGTCATTTCAAAGTATTTTAGTCCTCACTAGCGGTTTAATAAGTACAGAAAAGTCAATATGATTTCATCTTCCTTCCATGCATCTCCAATGACCAGTCTAATACCTCCAACAAAGTAGGTGTTCAATGTATCTTTATTGAATTGAATTGCATCTTGTAGATGGTATACGAGATTGGGTCCAATCTATATGGATATCAAGAGATATTCTAAAAGTTTATTTATTTAATAAAATCTATTAATCACCCTATTTTCTGGGCTACAGATCCCTTTCGTAGTCAACTTTTGATTGAGAAGCAATGCATTATCTAGTCAGTATCATCTTAATGAAATCTTAAATCCTCTTGGTATTTACTACATAAGGGTTTATTTCAGTCACCCCCATTAGAAGTAAGTGCTTTCTGCAGCAACTTAATTTGAGAAGTGCTCTGTCATAGTACCCAAAGATTAGCAAGCAGAATATTGGGCACTGGATATCCACTCATGATCTGGACATTGGTCAAGCTAAGGATGTTTGCTCTGGGGCTGTACCTGAATCTATAAAATTTAGACAATCGGCCACTGCAGCCACCCTCCCTTCAGCTAAAGAATTGTTCCAAACTCCAGTTGCCACCACTGACTTGGATTCTTTTCTCTTGGGCCCTTTTCTCTCAACCACAACCTCCTGCATGGCCTAAAACCTAACCTCTCCCTTCTTATTGTTAGTGGTCTGGCTTTGAATCCACTATCCTAATTAGACAACCAGATCAAGGGGCTCTGGGAAAGGAGTCTGGAATGCTTTCCCTTAGTCAAAGGGGCTACGGGGTCAAAGCCCTGGTCGGGCTGTGGGAGAGGGGCAGCTAAGCCGGGCCTATGTGGGTGGGTGCTCGTGGCTGGAACTCTGGGACAGAACCAAAGCAGCTTCTTTAGGAAGTGCCAGACCAGACATGGCCTATGTCAGATATCCATTCTGCCATCTCACAGAGGCTCTTGGAAGGGAGCTAGGCCCACTCTTCCTTTGATTTCTGAGGGAGACCGAATAGTAATGAGAGGAGAAAAACAGAATCCATGCTAGATGACCTCAATCCTCTCAACAAACTAAAAGGCAGGGTTATTTGCAAAGAGGTTTTAGAAGGCTGCTGTGGGGTGCAACTAGAGTCAACAATAGACAAAGAGGATTGCTGGGCAGTAGCCAGTTTCCCTGTAGCTTTAAGCTACCAAACCACAGAGACCCATAGGAGTTGGGAAGTCGTCTGCCTCTTGCAGTCAACTTTGCCTGCCCTTGCTCCTTCTGATTTCCTGGCCAGTCTGCAGGAAAGTTCTTCTGCCAACAACCACAGCCACCCAGCAAGGTACACGCATCATGCAGAGAAACAGAATCACCTACTAAGGTCTCCAAATGGGGAATATGATAAAGAATATTTCAGCATATTGCATCTGGACCTGGCTTGGCACGGTTTCTGGGGATTCTTGGGAATCCATCCTAAGACTACTTCCAAAAGCCCTGCTTTGTTCTGCAAGTGCCCAGCTAAGATCTGATCCTGCCAGCCTTGGCACCTGCACCTGTCTGATGCAGACAGATGTGGATTTGGATCCCGGCTCTGCAATGTAGTTACACAACCTGGACGGGTTATTTAATCTCTTTGAAGCTCAGTTTTTGAAAATTTAAAATGGAGATAATGTTTTATAATGTTATTGTAGGAATCAAATAAATCCATATAAAATCCAAATGATAAATTACAATTGATAAAAAAATGTATAAAGAAAACCTCTAATGCAGTGCATGGCACATAGTAGTTGTTCAATAAATGGCGTTACTTGGTGCTCCTGTTGTTGTTGAGTGCTGATGAAGATTCCAAAAAATATTCTCTGAGCTAATGTAGTAAGAATAATCAAAGTTATCTTAAGTTAGCCTTCTCTTCTAGGTTTCTGTAGCAGAATAAATCAGAGTCACTATTACATTGTTAAGCTTCAAGTTCAAGGAGAATTTTTTCATAAAACAGTTCATAAATATCATAACAATTTTCTCTGGTATGTCTTTATTGTGTTGACTTTTTCTCAATAAATTTCTCTGGGTGCTGCCTATATCCAGTGAAATAAAGATTCTGTACAGAAAGCTGAGAAAATAAGTATTTTACTCAGATATACACAGCCTTCAAGCGTTCTGTACTCATCCCTTTGCATACCAATCATGTCTGTTTTTAATAGATGTCTTCTTTCATGATTTGTTCTTCTTTCATCCTGTTAAAAAAAAAAAATAGTATGTTCCTCAGGGCTTGGTTCAGCAGAGCAGTACCACAGGAATTCTCATCAAAACATGGGACTGACTCGACTTTCTCAGAGAATTGTTCCCACCTATCTCACTCACCACATCCACTTAGGCGTTTCTCTTTCAAATTTTGTAGTTAATTATGGAGCTTTAGAAATATGGTTCTGCAAAGTAGTTTCAATGGTCGTTACTCCATTGCTGATAACTTCACTCCAGGCACCATGAGTTTTTAAAGTTTATTACTCTTTTAGTGCAATCTTCAATTTTTAGTTGAAGAAAAACAAAGTCATTACAAAGAGAACACCCATCAATCAATCTTTTGGAGGGACATCTCCAAACATGTAAAAGAAATTCTGAAGGGCCAGTTATTTGCATGTTGAAGGAGCTCCAGTAACAAACAAGAAATGTCGGGGAGCCGCGGTGGCTCAGGCCGGTTGCCCTGGCACTCGGGGAGGCGAGGCCACACGTTCGAGGCCAACCTGGTCAACATTGATTGAAAAAAAAAAAAAAAAAAAAGAAA
>NW_012116921.1:1389740-1391849 GCF_000951035.1 Colobus angolensis palliatus
GGCGGATCACGAGGTCAGGAGATCGAGACCATCCTGGCTAACCCGGTGAAACCCCATCTCTACTAAAAATACAAAAAACTAGCCAGGCGAGGTGACGGGCGCCTGTAGTCCCAGCTACTAGGGAGGCTGAGGCAGGAGACCGTAAACCCGGGAGGCGGAGCTTGCAGTGAGCTGAGATCTGGCCACTGCACTCCAGTCTGGGTGACAGAGCAAGACTCTGCCTCAAAAAAAAAAAAAAATCCTAAAGCCAAGAATACCTAATATACATATTAGGGTGTCACAATTTTTTCACTACTGACTTTTTATGAGATGGGATAAATCTTTGCTGTGAGGACGGCTGTCCTGGGTACTGTAGGACAGTTAGCAGCATCCCTGGCAAGTAGCCCCCCGACCCCCCTGCAAGAGTGACAACCAAAAATGTCTCCAGCCATTGCCACGTTTCCTTGGGGGAGTGTGGATCGCTCCTGGTTGTTAACTATCAACATATGTTGTTTTTGAAAAACAAGTGAGAAAAAAAGTTTGATGATCTAAAAGCCAGTTCTTCCTTCCCCGTACACACTACCGCTCCAAAACTAAATGTCATCATTTTGTAAAAATCTTTGCCAATTAAGTGGCAATTATGATAATATTCAATCAGAATGCTCCTCAGGGTTCAGTGCCATGTTGGCTAAAAGAATAAAAAGAAAAGTCCCAGGCCACTCTGGAGTTGTAGAAGTGAAATGCTGTAGAAAATGAAACCTGAGTTAATTCTGTGGTCCTGACATGAGAGTAAGTTGATGTCAGCAGCATCTGTGCCATCCCATGGCTGAGTTGACTATATGAATGTTGCCTTCATTCCTCATGGCTCTGTGTTTGTATGTCCAAAGCTTAAGTTGAAGAATCTACACGTGAATAGCTAGTACATAGTACTTATTCAACAAATACGTGTTAAATTATTTCATGAATTGTGCTTTACCTTTGCCTCTTGAATTGGACAATTAACCATTTTAATCTACGCTGGAAATAAAAATATTCTTGTTCAAATTAGTCGGAGGATATAAGATCACCTAGAAAGTCTCAAAGTTTCTTATATTCCTCACTCTGCATCCCCAAGTTTAAAAAAAAATGTGTATGTGTTTGAGAGAGGGAGAGATCATATGCGTGTACGTTACAGAAGCAATCAAAAATATATGGCACATGGTCTCTCAGCCCTAGGGTCTCAAAGAGAGAAATGAAAGTGACAATTTGTGTCAGGCTTTATGCTGGGATGTTAAATAGACCATCTCTGTAATCCTCACAACAATCCCTTGAGGTGGATATTATCACCACTATTGTATAGATGCTAAGAAATAAGTTGCTCAAAGTCAGACAGCTGCTACACGGGAAAGCAGAAACTCTAGTCAAGCACCAGCTGTGTTTTCAGCTGTCTGAGCCCGGTTTACAAACCTCCCATGGCTCACTTGGCCTCGTGTGCCCCCTTGGCCTCAGTTGCTTCTTGAATGGAGACCCTTGTCTGCCACTGCCCTGGCTGTCACTGCATATCCTAACCTTGGTGATGGCCCCAGCAAGCGTCTTCAAGGTTGAGGGCTGGGCCTCATCTCCTGCAGAGCCAGTACCTAGCCCCAACAGACCAGACTTACAAACGGCGCTGGCTCCTTTCAGCACTTCCAGATTCAGGGGCTGTGCTGCTCCCTGAGCCCTGGCTTCCCAGTGGCTGCTCAGAGAGACTGGACAGCGCAACCAAGAAGTGGGGGGACCCAACTCCCTGCAGGAAAACTTAGAGTGGTGAAAGACAGGAGACGGGCAGGAGCCAGCAGCTGAAGTTCTCTCACTCCCTCCCCCTACCAGACTGGCCTGAGAAAGCTCCATGTAGCCTTTCTAAAGACTGTGTTGCTGGCTGTGTTTTCTTATGAAGTTGGGGTGCAGCTCATCACATTGCCCTCCTTCTTTGCCTCACTCGCCTTTTCCACTTCACACTCAATGCCCACATGCCGTTAAAATGTTAACTTGGAGATTTTGCCTTAGTTTCCTTTTTCTAGGGAACCCTGGCTAAAACATAAATCTTTAATTTATAAAATGACAGTGCTGCTGCCCATCCCTCAGAAGGTCAAGGAAAGATAAAAACGAAAC
>NW_012116921.1:1391900-1414535 GCF_000951035.1 Colobus angolensis palliatus
CAGTGGCGCAATCTCTGCTCACTGCAAACTCCGCCTCCCAGGTTCACGCCATTCTCCTGCCTCAGCCTCCCAAGTAGCTGGGACTATAGGCGCCCTCCACCACGCCTGGCTAATTTTTTGTATTTTTGGTAGAGATGAGGTTTCACCATGTTAGCCAGGATGGTCTCCATCTCCTGACCTTGTGATCTGCCTGTCTCGGCCTCCCAAAGTGCTGGAATTACAGGCATGAGCCAGCGCGCCTGGCTGCCTCTTAGTAGATATTGCCCCAGACTGGTGATAACTAACAGATATCGGAAAAGACAAACAGCCAGCATATGTGGATGTGAAAAGCAGTGCATTGAGACGGCACTCACTGTACCTTTGTGGCCACCTTGTATCTTCCCTAACAGTCCCTGCTTTTCTCCCCCTTGCTTTTAGACAGGAGGGCAGTGTTAACACATACTGGAGCAGACTGGCTGTATTTGTCTGACTGTAATGATCATATGCCATGTGGTAGGAGAAAGGTGTCAGTCATCCCAAGTTCAAATCCTCGCTCTTCTGCTTATTAGCTGTATGACTTGACAAGGTCATAAAATCTCTGGGTAAATATTTCCTCACCTGTAAAGTAGAAATAAGGAGGGTCAGAGAGCGGTAGGGGAAAGAAGAGCAATAAAGAAAGCTTTGAAGGAGCAGCCATTGACTTAGAAGGAAATCCAGGAAAGGATTTCTGTCCAGAAGTGTGAGAAGAAAGTTTTTCAAGGCGGAGAGAGCGCCTGATATTTCAGAAGCGCCTGATAATTCAAGACTTTGCTGAGGTAAAACCATCTGGTGCTGATAATTTTTTTATTTCTAAAAGTCAAACAGGCCGGGCATGGTGGCTCACACCTGTAACCCCACACTTTGCGAGGCCAAGGCAGGTGGATCACTTAAGGCCGGAGTTCAAGACCAGCCTGACCAGCATGGTGAAACCCCATCTCTAGTAAAATTACAAAAATTAGCCAGGTATGGTGGCACGTGCCTGTAATCCCAGCCACTCGGGAGGCTGATGCAGGAGAATTGCTTGAACCTGGGAGGCAGAGGTTGCAGTCAGCTGAGATGGTACCACTGCACTCCAGCCTGGGCAGCAGAGTGAGTGAGACTCCATCTCAAAAAATAAATAAAGATAAAACAGAGCCTCTAAGAGAGAAGACCCAAAGCAAGACAATCACGGGCCTAAATCAGCAATGGCTGGAAGATGGTGATAACTTCACATAGTTAAAAAGCTGGGCTTGATTTTATTCCACAGACCTTGTTATATAGAAACAACCAGCTATGCCTTGGGATCAAAATCCAGAGCAATCAAATAGAAATTACAGTGAATATGAATGAAAGGGAAAGCAGAAATAGAGAGAAGGAGGAGGAGAAGCAGGTGAAAAGAGAGGAGAAAAAGGAGAGGACATGGAAAAGGAGCTGGAAGATGAACAGGAAAAAGAAAGGAAAAGGGAAAATGAGGATCAATAGCTCAAGAAAAGACTAGTCAGCAAATCCCTCGTGGACACTCTCCAGGCAAAGTTTAAATTAAACAAGTACCCCACAATACAGGAGAGCCTAGCTCTCATTTGAATTTGGCCTTACATATAAACAGGTAAGTCAAAGGTTTTGTAAAAAGAGGAAGAAATACAATAAAGAAATGTCCAAGGAAAAGCATAAGGAAAGACATAAGAGATGGGGTCTAGCTCTGTTGCCCAGACTGGTCTCGAACTCCTGCCCTCAAGCGATCTTTCCACCTTGGCCTCCCAGAGTGCTGGGATTGCGGGCGTGAGCCACTGTGCCTGGCTGAGATGTTTTATATAACACCATTCTCACTGATCATATGGAGTTCTGAAAGGATCAACAGGAAAATATTAACCACCGTTAATTCCGTGGAGTAGAATTAAATGAGGGAAGTGCAAAGAGTTCCCAAACATTCTATTTTTACCCTACTGTGGATTTAAAGCTTTTATAATGGACATTAATTGATTTTATTTAAGAAAAAAAATAAAGAAATTAGCAACCTCTGGGGAAAAAAAAATACAGTAGAAATAACACTGTCTGCCTCACCTTTCCCAGAGGTTGATGTGACATAGTGAAAGCACTTTGAAGCATTATACAGACGTGCTTTAACAGTACAAAGGGAGGTAGGGAAATAACTTTCTAACTTAGCTTTTCCCTCACTAGCTTTTCCCAAATAATGAAATAGTTCAGTAGGAAGATATAAAGGAATAAATTACTTAAATAATCTGAAATATCTTCAAAATAATAATAAATAAGAATAAAAGCTAAAGGGTTGAGGCTTCCACCTCTCACCAAGTTGGAATAGAAAAGACTAGATTTTTCTTTTCCACATGAAACAGTCAAAAAAATAAACAGAAGAAAACCTATTTAAGAAAACAGTTTTCAAGACACTGGACATCAAGCAATGAAGTGGTCCCTGGTAGAAGGCAAACAAATGCAGTGAGCCCTGTGATTGCTTCAGAGCCTGGAGATGTTTCCAGGCCACAGTGCAGGAAAAAGGAAACCCTTTGGAGGCTGGTGGACTCCAGGAGTTGAGGAGGTGGAGCTGAGAGTCCAAGAAATCGAGGTGGCTAGAGTTGCAGGAAAAAAGTATCAGAGATGAGAGAGATGCACAGATAACTCTGGAAATATGCAGAGGGCCCAATCAGTTATTCAGTGGCCACCTTGTGTCTGTCGTAATGATTGCCTGGTGTTCTCCCCTTGCTTTTAGACAGAAGGGCTGTGTTAACACTTACTGGAGTAGAACCGCTGCCTTTGTCTTACTATATTGATCATATGCCGCCTGGCAGAATAGAAAAGTGTCAGTCATCCCAAGTTCAAATCCTAGCTCTTCTGCATGCACATGAGGAAATTGCCTGATGCTGAGAAAAAAAAAAAACATCCAAAAGGATTAGAGGAAACAGTACCTGGTGCTCACACCAGGCTTGGAGTAGAGCCAGTGTCCTTCAGACAGACTGGAAAACTTTATAATTCACAAAACATTGGGGAGAGGCTTTGCTCAACAGTGGGGAATAATTAGCCCTAAACTAAACACTGCTCTGATCCAACCTAACAAATCCTAAAAGCAAGACCTGAAAGATGAAACTGTTTCCAAGTAACTAAACTACATTCCAGAACAAAGCTTAAGAATATTTATAGAAATACAAAAATATCCAGCATCCAACAAGGTCAAATTGTAAATGTCTGGCATCCCGAAAAAATTAGCAGGCATGCAAAGAAACAGGAAAATATACCCCATAATGAGGTAAAAAAAAATCAACCGAAACTGACTCAGAACTGACACAAATGTTAGAATTAACAGAGAAAGACATTAAAAGTAACTGTAAGTATATTTCAGATGTTCAAAAGCTTAAATGGAGACATGGAAAATTTTTTTAAAGGCTCAAATCAAATATTTAGAGTTGAAAACTACAAAGTCTGAGATGAAGGACATCCAGGTTGGGCTTAACAATATATCCACACAATGGAATACTAATGAATAATGAAAAGGAATTAACTAAGGATATAACAACATTGATGAATCTCAGAATAATAGTGCTGAGTGAAAGAACACAGACAAAAAATATTACATACTGTATTATTCATTTTATGTAAAATCTAGAAAATGCAAAATAATCTGTAGTTACAGAAAGCACATAAATGGTTACCTGGGGAGAAAAGAAGGAAAAGGGATTCCAAAGGGACAAGAGGAGTCTTTGGGGGGTGATGGTATGTTAACAATTTTTATTTTTATGATGGTTTCACGGGTGTATACACATGTCAAAACTTATAATCTGTCTTTTAAAATATAATTTCAACTTTTGATTTGGGGGTACCTGTGCAGATTCGTTACCTGGGTATGTTGCATGCTGCTGAGGTTTAGAGTATGATTGATGCCATCACCCAGGTAGTGAACACAGTACCCAATAGGTAGTTTTTCAAACCTTGTCCCCCTCCTTCCCTCTTCTCTCTAGCAGCCCCCAGTGTCTGTTGTTCTCGTCTTTATCTCCCTGTGTAAACAGTGTTTAGCTTCCACTTAAAAGTGAGAACGTGTGGTATTTGGTTTTCTGCTCCTGTGCTAATTCACTTAGCATAGTGGCTTCTAGATGTTTCCATGTTGCTGCAAAGGACATGATTTCATTCTTTTTATGGCTGCGTCTTATTCTATGATGTATATGTACCACATTTTCTTTATCCAGTACACCATTGCTGGGGACCCAGGCTGATTCCACGTCTTTGCTATTGTGAATAGTGCTGTAATGAACATATGAGTGCATTTGTCTTTTTAGTAGAATGATTTATTTTCTTTGGATATATACCCAGTAATGGAATTCCTGGGTCAAATGGTCAAAGAACCTGTTTTAAGTTCTTTGAGAAATCCCCAAACTGCATTCCACAGTGGCTGAACTAATTTGTATTCCCACCGATAGTAAAAACATTTCCTTTTCTCTGCAGCCTCTGCAGCATCTATCTTTTTTTGTCTCTTTTAATAATAGCCTTCTGACTGGTGTGAGATGGTTTCTCATTGTGGTTTTGATTTGCATTTATCTGATGATTAATGATGTGGAGCATTTTTTCAAGTCTTTTTTTGAGAAGTGTTTATGTCTTTTGCCCACTTTTTAATAGGGTTGTTTGTTTTTTGCTTGTTGAATTGTTTAAGTTTCTTATAAATTCTGGATATTAGACCTTTGGGCTGGGCGCAGTGGCTCACGCCTGTAATTCCAGCACTTTGGGAGGCCGAGGCGGGCTTTGTTGGATGTGTAGTTTGTGAATATTTTCTCTCATTCTGTAGGTTGTCTGTTTACTCTGTTGGTAGTTTCTTTTGCTCTGCGAAAGCTCTTTAGTTTAATTAGGTCCCACTTGTCAACTTTTAAAACTTATAATCTGCATACTTTAAATATATGCAGTTAACTGTATATCACTCAGAACTCAGTAAAGCTATTTCATTTTTGTTTGTCATGTTATTTATTTTTTTCTTTTTTCTTTTTATTTTTGGTTTGGGGGCACATGTAAAGGTTTGTTACATAGGTAAACAGATGTCAAGGAGGTTTGTTATACATATTATTTCATCACCCAGGTATTAAGCACAGTATCTAACAGTTATATTTTCTGTTTCTCTGCCTCCTCCCACTCTCCCTACTCAAGTAAACCCCAGTGTCTATTGATTCCTTCTTTGTGTTCATAAGTTCTTATCATTTAGCTCCCACTTACAAGTGAGGACATGTGGTATTTGGTTTTCTGTTCCTGCATTAGTTTTCTAAGGACAGTGACCTCCAGTTCCATCCGTGTTCCCATAAAAGACATGACTTCATTCTTTTTTATGGCTGCATAGTATTCCATGGTGTATATGTACCACATTTCCATTTTCCAGTCTGTCATTGACGGGCATTTAGGTTGATTCTATGTCTTTGCTATTGTGGATAGTGCTGCAATGAAGATTCACGTGCATGTGTCTTTATGGGAGAATGATTTATACTCCTCCAGGTATATACCGAGTGATGGGATTGCTGGGTCAAATAGTAGTTTTGCTTTTATTCTTCAAGGAATTGCTGTACTGCTTTCCACAATGGTTGAACTAATTTACACTCCCACCAACACAACCTCACTAACATCTGTTATTTTTTCACTTTTTAATAATAGTCATTCTGACTGGTATGAGATGGTATCTCATTGTGGCTTTGATTTGCATTTCTCTAATGATCAGTGATATTGAGCTTTTTTTTCATATGCTTGCTGGCTGCATGTATGTCTTCTTTTGAGATGTGTCTGTTCACGTCCTTTGCCCAGTTTTTAATAGGGGCATTTGTTTTACTCTTGTAAATTTGTTTAGGTTCTTTTTAAGATGCTGGATAGTAGACCTTTGTCAGATGCATAGTTTGCAAATATTTTCTCCCGTTCTGTAGGTTGTCTGTTTACTCTGTTGGTAGTTTCTCTAGCAGTGCAGAAGCTCTCAAGTTTAATTAGATCCCACTTGTCAATTTTTGCTGTTGTTGCTGTTGCTTTTTGTATCTTTGTCATGAAATCTTTGCCCATTACTATGTCCAGGATAGTATTGCCTAGGTTGTCTTCCAGGAGTTTTATAGTTTTGGGTTTTACATCTAAGTCTTTAATCTATCTCGAGTTCATTTTTGTATATGGTGTAAGGAAGGAGTTCAGCTTCAGTCTTCTGCATATGGCTAGCCAGTTATTCCAGCACTATTTACTGAATAGGGAGTCTTTTCTGCATTGCTTGTTTTTGTCATAGTAAAGCTATTTTTAAAAACTGAAGAGACAAAATGTGTTAACAAACCACTGAAAAACTCAGAAAATAGGGAATTCATAGATATAACTATGTCATTTTAAAATATTTAAAATTTTGTAAATTTTAGAGAATGGTAAAATAAATATTTAAATCTATAATTTTTGTTACATCTAAATCCGTAGAATCCGTAGACTACATCTATAATACTGTATCTAGTGTAGTATCTGAAATTTGGTTTGGAGGTTTCGTTGTTGTTGTTGTTGTTGTAGTTTTTGGAGACAGAGTCTCAGTCCATCCCCCAGGCTGGAGTATAGCAGCACCATCCTGGCTCACTACAACCTCTGCCTCCCGGGTTCAAGTGATTCTCGTGCCTCAGCCTCCCTAGTAGCTAGGACTACAGGCATGTGCTACCATTCCTGGCTAATTTTTTTGTATTTTTAGTAGAGATGGGGTTTTGCCATGTTGGCCAGGCTGGTCTCGAACTCCTGGCCTCAAGCAGTCTGCCCATCTCGGCCTCCCAAAGTGCTAGGATTACAGGGGTGAGCCACTGCGCCCAGCCTCTTTGTTTTTTTGTTTTGTTTTGTTTTTAAACAATAAGGTTAGAACATCTTTCCTCTTACTATTTAGAACTAAATATTTTCATGTTTTTCAAATTAGAAAAATGAAGTCAGAAAGCCACAAGGTAAATTTCAGTTATTTTTTCCAAATGTGCCCCATAAATTAAGAAAACATTACACATTTTTTAACCATAAGTGACTGTACAAACTCCCTAATACTCTTCTCTGTTCAATAGGAGGTCTGGGCTTAAAACCCTCTAAATATCTGATTAAAGACTCAAATGCTTTAATTCCTGTTGTTCTGCTTCATTAGAGATACAGTTGTATGATGAATGCTCATTATATTTTTGAATTAACTAATTTGTGCATTCTCACATTCCAAACTTGTCTGTCCTGATTTCCCCCAGTTTGATGCTGACCGTGATGAGGATGAGGTGTTCTATGACATCAGCATGGCAGTTGACAACAAGTTGTTTCCAAACAAAGAGGCTGCAGCAGGTAAGTCACTGTGTCCTTTAGACAACAGTATGCCGTGATCACCTGCCAAATGTCTGGGGCTTTGTATTAATGGATGAAGCTCAACAAACTGCTGCAAGGTTTGAAGGATGACAAAGTCTCATACTTTCTGGTGTAAAAATAAAAGTACAAAACAAAGTAGAGAGGAAGGGCTATAAATCTGTTCCTTATGGTTGCTGCTTTTCTTCCAGTCATTGCACATGTAAATTACCAGGTAGTCACAGTGTGACATAGGGCCTTTGTTACTATAATAGAAAAATATCTAACCTAACCCATACTTTGTACAACAATTAAAATTTACAATATCTCCAGGACCCCCTAACTCATACGATAGGTTTCTCCCTCGTTGCCTGAATAAAGCATCCCCTCCGATCTGGTAGCCACTCCCATTCCAACCCACAGCTCCCGTGTGACCCTACCTCTTCTCTTCCTAAGTGCTCTTGCCTGGAACTTTGACTTTGGACACTGATGTAGAGTAATCATACTTCCTAATGTAGGCAATACTCATGGTTCTGTCCTGACCCTCCTCTCATTCTTTCCGTACTCTGACCCTGAGTCAACTCATTGTCACATGTGGCTTCAACATCAATTCCATGTGGATGACTCTCCAGTCTTAGTCTCAGTCCTGACCTTCTTTCTTCTGAGTAATGACCTCAAAGGGTAAAGACCAAAAGTTTGGGGCCATAAAGAAAAAAGGCTAAACACTTAACATTTTAAATCACTATTTGAAGCCACCTAACGGTAGCTTCAAAGAGAGACAGAATTACAAGAGTAAGGTGGTGATCTTTCTGGGCAGACCCACAGAACACAGGTAACTGATGTAAACTCATCTGCCTAACTTTCTGATGAGGTTTATAAAAAGTTGACCTATTGCAGGAAAGATGAAATATTAAGAATCATGTAAGATTATGAAAACATGACTACTGCTGTTCTGAAAAATACTATGACTCCTGTGCTTTTCAAGTTAATATTTTATTTAGAAGATGCTTTAGAAACCTGTAATCCCAGCACTTTGGGAGGCTGAGGCAGGCGGATCATGAGGTCAGGAGATCGAGACCACGGTGAAATCCCATCTCTGTTAACAACACACACAAAAAAAAATTAGGCGGGCGCGGTGGCAGACGACTGTAGTCCCAGCTACTCGGGAGGCTGAGGCAGGAGAATGGCGTGAACCTGGGAGGCGGAGCTTGCAGTGAGCCTGGGTCGCGCCACTGCACTCCAGCCTGGGCAACAGAGCAAAAAGAAGAAAAAAAAAAGAAATGACTACCTCTAACGACAAATATCTAACTGCTAGATATCCTCAGCTTGCTAATACAGTGGGATGGAGTGGCTGATTTAAGCTGCCCCTTCTTTGGGAGACCCAACACTGTGTAGTGTTTCTCCACTAGAGAGCCTTGTGCCCTGCGGTGATGCAACTGTGCTGGTTTTTGTACCAATAGGAAACTGCCTGAGGACAGGTGCTGGGTCCATGTTCTCTTTAGGTCCCCTTGGTAAAGTGCATAGTGCCTGAGCCTTAGCGGCAGTTTCCAGGTGTCTACTTTCTCCTCTGTGTACCTCAGAGCTCATAAACAGAAGACTGTGCTTACAGCCTCAACTCCCGCTAACTCTTCCACTCCTGAGACCTCCTGAAAGCTGGTTTCTGCTTCAGCCTTAGAATAAAACTGTTTCCTCTAAAACAGCCCTTGGTGAATAAAGTGCAGTAAACTAGAAGTAAAGGGTGCCTCCCCTACAAAAGGCATTTACTGTGTAGCTCCAGGGTACTGTCGCTGTAGGTCTGGTCTGGTTTGATCCAGTCTAGACCAGACCGGACCAGACCAGATCAAACCAGACCAGACCAGATCAAACCAGATCAAACCAGACCAGACCGGATTAAACCAGACCAGACCGGATCAAACCAGATCACACAAGACCAGACCAGACCAGATCAAAAAAGACCTGACCGAATCAAACCAGATCAAACCAGACCAGACCGTATCAAACCAGCTCAGACTGGATCAAACCAGACCCGACCGGATCAAACCAGACCAGACCGGACCAGACTGGATCAAACTGCACCAGACCGGAGCAGACTGGATCAAACCAGACCCGACCGGATCAAACCAGACCAGACCAGAACAAACCACATCAAACCAGAAGAGACCGGACCAAACCAGACCAGACCGTATCGACCATATCAAACCAGATCAATCCAGACCAGACCATACCAAATTAGACCAGACCAGACCAGACCGGATCAAACCAGACCAGGCCGGACCAGACCGGATCAAACCAGAGCAGACTGGATCAAACCAGATCAAACCGGACCAGACCGGATCAAACCGGACCAGACCGGACCAGACCAGATCAAACCGGACCAAACCAGACCAGACCGGATGAAACCAGACCAGACCGGACCAGACCGGATGAGACCGGACCAGACCAGATCAAACCAGATCAAACCAGACCAGACCAGATCAAACCAGACCAGGAACAATGGTGAAATCTCCTGGCTTATATATGTTGATGACTCACTCAATAAATAAGTCATATCCATGGCCTCTGCTCTGTGAATTGTCAGCCTCCAGGTTTGGTCCCTCCACTGTTTTTTTCTCTCTCAAGTCTCTTTCTGCAGAATCTCAGCTGCTCCACAGCTCCCATATCACCTCCCATGAATGGCATCCAATTCTCTTTCTCTCACCTCGACCTTTCTCCAGGGAGCCAGGCAGAAGTGTTCTTGCCCTCACACTCCACACTGATCATCATTCCGCGGGGGCACCTTGGGAATCCAAACCTTTGTCTCTATTCCCACCACAGTCACCAAATGCTTTGTTATTCCTCATCCCTGGCCTCTCCTGTCTGTCATGAATCTCCTGCTGCCATGGGGATCTTCACAGAATGCAGCTCTAATCATTCTGCCTTTCTGAAAAACAAAACAAAACAAAACCTTCAATGACTCCTGCAGGCTGGTCACCAGTACCCTTAGCACAGAAGAAAGCCCCAAATCCTTTTCTTTCCTGCAGTGGTCCTGTTACTGCAACAACATCACCTCCCCCACGTCACTGGCACCAGCTTCCCCCAGTTCCCTGAATACCTCAAGTTCCTTCCTGCCTTAGGCAATTTCCACTTGCTCTTCTCTCTGCTTAGAAAACACCTCTCCTCGTTTGCATCCCTTCGCTCTCCCAACCCCATAGAGCCCCATCCTGCACCTGGCCAGATTCTATTTTGTGCCTCAGGGTAAATGTGGTGTTTTTCTCGAGGAGACTTCCTCAGACCCCACCCCAGACTAGATTAGGCCCTTGAATAGGACGCTGTGACCCACAGGTGTACCAGGACTTTTCTTAGAGACTACCATTGCTCTGATCGTCGGCTTCTTCAAGGCCTGTCTGCAGTGTCTCCCCCTCAATGGAGCCCTCCACTAACACTTACTAGCAAAGCCATCTGGCTGCGTCACTCAACTGCTCTGGGCCTCCATCTCCTTATCTATAAAGATGGAATAATAATAGCAGCTACCCCAGAGGATTGTTCTGAAGAATAAATGGTTTCTGTGTGCAAAGTATGTGGCTTTCACATTGAAAAGGCTGTTTATGAGTTCCTGTCTTTGCAGTGGATTTGAGGGCTCGTGGGAAGAAACCACATCTTACACAATACAACTTTTCCCCCTTTTCCTGGGTCTACCTCTGCGGTCTTCTCCCTCTCTGCCTTCCTCCCTGCCCCAACCCTATCCTGGAGTAACTGAAAAACTCCCCGCTTCCCCTTCTCACCCAGGACAGCCCACGAACACCCAGATCCCTCAAAGAGTTCTAGTCCCAAATACCATCAGGATATTTTTCCAAGTAAATACAGTGCTCTTCCTACACATTGTAATGAACCCTTTCCATGCCTGTGGAATTCGAGCTGGACTCTCAGTGCTTAATGCAGGTCAGGCACTTATAGGAGTCTTTTAATGTTTGTAGCATGGATCAGTGAGAGCAAGAACTGTAAAGGTAAAGTGATGTGTCCTTTCATTTTTACTCATTTGGTACATATGCACTGAACACATGTACCTTCTAAGTTTTGTTCTTAGGTTCAGAGATGAAACGCAACCCTTACAGTTTAATTTTCGTAAAATTAAACTGTAATGAAACTGTTAATGAAAATTAAACTGTAAGCTACCCTGTAAGAGACAGGACAAGGGAGAAACTGCTTTCCTCAGAGGGTGCAGTTTAAGAGTTGGAGGAGTTTTATTCACAGACACCCTTCACTGCTTAAGAAGCTCTGCAATTGTAAGAGTGTCTTTATGGGGTACTCAAAGTGGGAGGAGGATTTTCCTACAACTTGGAGTTAAAGATCCACTAGGAGGAAAAACATATGAAACGTTGTCCCAGAAAGTCATATGGTTAGCCTCTGATACCTCTAAAGCCAATTTGTGTCATCTTCCCACTGAAATTTAAGGAGCCAACTTGAAAATAGTATTTCCAAAGGCCATTCTAAAACTAGTAGCCCTGGGTGCTTCCTCTGGGGTTCTGTATTTCAGCCCATACCTTTCTCTGTCATCTATAGAAAGAATATTTTTAAATCTGAAAAGAAATTGAAAAATTCAAACTAGGGGGAAATGAAAGCTACATGATCACTTTTTCATAACATCCTAATTTTGCTGTCTTTTTTGAGTAACGAGATCATTGCAGTTGTTTTGTGTGTTAAATTATTCAACGAAAGAAGGCAGTAATGTGTACATTTGTCTGTATTTTCCCTCTATTTTGTGTGTCAAACCTTAGACTGTTACTAAAGATCCTATTTCCAGCAAACCCAGAAACCAAGGCTAAAAGAAAATGAAAGCCATTCAATCATTATCCAAGCTGATAATGATATCCTTTGTCTGTTGCCGCCTATGATATATTAATACTGTTGCCAGGAGTAACAATGTTTCAAGAAATTTCATCCCTAATGATACAATATAATTCCTGTTAAAAGCATTTTATTGCGACAGAGTGAGACTCAGTCGAAAAAAGAAAAAAAAATTTTGATTAGGAAATCCAATCTCTTCTTACTTATAAGCATGAAGCTTTCTTTTAAACTAAGGTCTTTTCATTCTACCATTGCTGAAGGTAGTTGTCTAATTATCTTGCTCTGTTTTCAAGTATTCACGTGTAATATCTGTTAACTGAGTTGTTTAAGGGCCCTTCACGTTGTCCTTTTTGAAAACAACGGAAAGAATGGTTTCTAATTAAATAAAATAAGTAGGATGCAGGTACTAAAATCAGCTCTGTGTTTAATAAGATTTCACGTTCAAATCACAGTACTCACTCCACATGAATCACTGTAAATACAGGTGAAGCGAAGGTATCATTTGAATCCAATAGCTATCACCACTTCCACTAGTCGGTGGCAGATAATAATCATAGTTTGGAAGTAATGAAAGCCAGCTAAAATTTGTGTTATCTTTAATGATGCTGTCAATAGCAGCCACCTAGAAGGCAGCATTGATTGCTACCAGTTTGAATGAGACTCCTTAATTCCACTTCTGATTCTTCCATTTCCACAGCCACCCTGTGACTTGCATCATCATCAACCATTCACTGTTCCTTATCTTCTCAGCACACAGACTTGACAGTATGCTCCTCCAGGTCATTTCCTGTAGAGCACTATAGCAAAAGGGGGATCTTTATAAACCCATAAACCCATTTTGATTGCCCCTGCTTAGAATTTGGAGTCAGCATGGTGTGTTAGAAAGAGAGTAGGAGCTACTGGCTCTGCCTTTGGTCTCAGGCACTTTCTACATGACGTAGGCCAAGTTTTGTAACTTCTCTACATCTCATTTTCCTCTTTTCTAAAATGAGAAGTGGGATTCTGTGAAATAGACGTTGAAAGTAATGGCCAAAACCACAATTTCTTTTGCACCGACCTGATAGTTCTAAAATGTCTGTTATCTTATGATGTAAAATATATATATATATTTTTTCTGATACTTACTGCCTCACAACGTAAGTGCAAACTGACCTTCAAACTGGGCTTTAAGACAGCCAAGTATTTTGGCCCCAAGATACATCTTGCAAAATTCTTTATTTGAAAAAAATGCCAAAAGTTCAAAGGTAGAAAAATTATATATAATCCCACTAATTTCAAAATATGTATGTAAATTAAAGCTTCCCACCTCTCCCTTCTGATCTCTGTTAACAGCATGGTGGATATTCTTGCCAACTCCATTCTAGCAACCACCTTATGAACAGTGGTCTGGCAAGGGCTATGCTGACAGTGTGACTAACATAACCCAGCGTTGTTCTGAACACACTTATGCAACTCTTAGTGGCAACTCTATGATTACTTTTCCAAAGTGGTTTGATGGTTTAATATGTCCATTTTGAAAAACTTCATCATCCTTTAAAAAAATGTAAAGACATAAACACAGTAAACACTGGCATTACTGCTTAGAATTTAATCAATTTGGTAATGGCTATTACTTTGTCAAGTTGGTAGACAGCAGGGAGAATGATGAGAGAAGAGAAGGGAGAAAAAAGAGAAGAGATGAGAAACGACTGTGTAAGGACATACCCCGACTTATTTTGAAAGAAAATATGAAAGCAACATCGGGCACAGGTCTATATCTGAGAAGTGTATGAGATGCTTAACATTTTTTAAAAATTTATATTCATTGTGCATTACTCATTGCATATTCTGACTAAGAATTATTTGCCAAGGCCAAGTTTACAGTAAAACAATGTTTTTTCACAGGATATATAATATTTTATGGGCAGCACTGAATTCAGTCTTTCTGGATAGTTAGATGATATATATTTCCCAGCAGGAAAGAGTTATTAAATGAGAATGATGAATCAGTTATGCTTCAGAAGTCCCACTGTAAAAATTACCAGTTTAAGTCTGAGCCTTGGGGATTAATGGGTAAGTGATTTAATGAAACCTGTAGTACCTAAGGGAAATAATCTCTCTAGTCATACATTAAGTTAACCTGATTCTTCTTACCTTCAGCAACTAAGATGACCTGAAGGCTTGAGGAAAAACTCAAGTTTTCATGGAGTAAGCAAACTTAGCCCTTCCTATTTCTGGAAGCCCCTTACTCTCCTCCCACTCTGTGCTTTGCTCATGGTGTTCCTTCTACTTCCATTGTTATTGCAAATCCTGAAACTGCTCCCCCTCCTGGACAACCTGCATTTACCGTCAAAATTCAAGATCATAGATTAGTACCTGATGAAGAATCTTAACTCCACCATCATCTCTACTACTAGTCAGAATTAGTAGCTCACTCTCTTGGGTTGCTGAACCTTTAGTAATAACCTCTTGTTGATAAATTATTCTTCCTCACAGTATTTTCTTCTTAAGGATGCAGACAGTTCCAGAGTCTCTGCATTTTCAATCTCCAGCAAAACATTGTACCTGGCAGATGAGAAGAGTCCAGAAATGTTTGTGAATTTAATGTAACGTAGGAAAATATGGAAACCTAGTGAGAGACGGTTTGCTTTAGAAACATACATGACAACCTCCATCCACTTATCTTTTCTTTCCTAATCTTAGGTTCAAGTGACCTTGATCCTTCAATGATATTGGACACAGGAGAGATCATTGATACAGGATCTGATTATGAAGATCAGGTAATTAAAATCTAAAAATAGTTCTTTATTTAAATGTTTTTAAGTTGAACCTTTGTAAATGTTTTATGACAATTTGAATTATAAAAACCCATTTTGTGAAATATATACAGATAACTGATAACATATTACATGATAAATTACAGTAGTCTACAGCTTTCATTCACTAAGTTTGGCTTTTTGACACTCCCTTATCCAAAGATCCAAAACATAGTGAATTAAAGAAAGGTTTATCATCGAAAGTTAACATGGGATAGAAATGAGGTTCTCTTGCCCAAGAATTTGCCTGTGTCTCTATCCCTTCCCACTAATAAACTAATAATATTTACTGAGCATCAGCTACAGGTTCAGGACTCTGCTATTTTATTGCTAACTGTATTAGTCCATTTTCAAGCTGCTGATAAAGACATACCAGAGACTGGGCAGTTTACAAAAGAAAGAGGTTTAATGGAGAACTCACAGTTCCACATGGCTGGGGAGACCTCACAATCATGGCAGAAGGCAAGGAGGAGCAAGTCACATCTTACATGGATGGCAGCAGGCAACGGGAGAACTTGTGCAGGGAAACTCCTGATTTTGAAACCATCGGATCTTGTGAGACCCATTCAGTATCAGAACAGCATGGAAAAGACCCACCCCCATGATTCAGTCATCTCCCACTGACTCCTTCCCACAACTTGTGGGAATTACGGGAGCTACAAGATGAGATTTGGATGGGGACACAGAGCCAAATTATGTCACTAACCTGTGGAAGGGAATGATGGCCAAGGAAAGCATAGCCAATAAGTTAAATACATTTTCTCTTTGAATAAAACTGAAGACATTTTTCTGGGTCATTTTCCTCTCAGCAGAAGAACTCTCTCTGCTGCTATATTTTAATGAACCAAAATAGTTGGCAAATGAGCCAACCCCCTAATTAGGTTTTATTTTTAAAAAAGAAAAATGTACAAAACTTTCTTCTGCCTCTCATCAGTGCTCCTCAGCAATGGCTAAAAGCCAAGTGAACATGTTCTTGGGAGAGGCTTTGTTCCCATCTTTAACTAATATTCATCACAAGTAAAGCAAACAGATCTGGCCAATGTCCCCATGTAATGGCTGGCTGTATATTTCATATACATATTCAGAAGCTATTTTCTTGAGTATAAAGTTCTTTCCTTATAACACAAAGCAAGGAGATGATGTTGGCAAGTGCTATAATAGCTACACATGTTTATAGTAATTTTTAACATCTATTAAGCACTTACTACATGCAAAATGTTTGTGCCGAGTTTCTTATATTAACTCGCCAATTCTTCACAACATCTCTAGAAAGTAGGAATTATTATCTCTATATCACAGATGAAAAAATAGGGACTAGAAGAGTAATTTACCCAAGGTTATATAAATAGTTTCACAGTAGGGATGTGAATTTAGGGCACATTCTCTAGCATACCCAAGACTGGGCAATTTACAAAAGAAAGAGTTTGTACTGCCTCTGCCACAATGTACTGCCTTGCATCCTAGCCTCCAAAGACAGGCCATTCAATGATATGTATTGGGAGCCTTTTCAGTTGCGGACCCATAAGACCCCAGCAGAGGCTAATGCAAAACAACCACTTACAATCTAAAATTACAGACTGCACAAAGAAATGATCCACAACAAGGAAGTCAGCTAGTTAAAGAAATGGAAGACTCCACACCCCCAAGAACTAGAAAGAACAGAAAAATCTAAAAGAAATCATAGTATAAGGATATCCAAAATATTGAAAGGGAAGATTAGAAGCCATGAAACAAATACATGAACAAATGGAAAAGAAGAAAGAAAAAGGGAAGAAACAGGCATTATAGACACATACAAAAATATTGTCATTGAAATAGAAATTCAATTAACAGTTGAGTAGTAGACTAGATGCCGCTAAAAAGGGACTTAATGATAGAGTAGAGGAAATTGCCATAGAATAAAACACAGAGCTAAATAGTTGTGAAATATGAGAAAGAACTTAGGAGACATTGAGGATCAAATGATTGGTTCAACATATTCTAATTCCAGAATTCCAGGAATTCCAGAACGAGAGAATGGAGGGGATGGAGCCAAGGTTATATTTTAACAGATAATAGTTGAGAATTTTACAGAGATGAATAAGACGAGTCCCAGTCCCAAGGTGGAAGGAACATATCCAGTCCTGAGCTGGATTTTTTTTAAAATCCTCATCTATTCTTTTTTCATTTAGTCATTCAACAAGTATTAATTGGACACCGACTGTGTAACAGTTTCTGTTTAGGCACTTAGAATATAATTATGTAAAACAAGCAAGGGCTCTTGTGGCAAGGAGTTAACATCAGAGTGGGGAAGACAGAGAGTAAACAATAAACATAGTAAATTAGTCAGTTTTCTAGAATGTCAGAGGTGATAAACTCTATGAGAAAAGAAAGTAGAACAGGGTAAGGGGGTTAGGAATGCTGGGGGAGGAACAGATTACCACATTAATCAGGATGGTCTGTATTAAATGGTATGCCCTCATTAAAGAGGTGAGATTTGAGCAGTGACTTAAAATATAACATAAACCAGCAGAAGATGGAAGAGAAAACTAAAATATTAAAAGTGAAAACATAGTGTTACAGCGCTTTTAGAATTTGTCTAGCAGGCTTTCTAGTTTTTGCTGGAAAGCTCAGAAAAAAAAATTCTTTTAAAAAATTAAAAAGTGAAAATGCAATTCCTATAAAGGAATGACAATTTTGTTTGCAACAGATTAAATGAAACAAAAGCTTGCTTTTATTTAGCACCTACCCTAAACTGGGAATGTGTTTTATGGTTTACATGCATTATTGCTGATCCTTACAATAACTCAGGAAGTAAACTCTGTTAATCCCTAATTTACTGCCAAGGAAATTGAAGCTCACAAAAGTTAGCTGACTTCCCAGGACCATAGAGCTAGCAAGTTGTAGAGTCAGGAATCAAACATTGATTTGCCTGGCACCAGAATCTATTCTCCACTTTCCCCACTCCAATAAAGCCGTTAACAAGCTCACTAGTAATCTTTTGCCAATTCCAGTTAACCCTTTTTAGTTATCTTTCTTGACCTTTGCTGCATTTGACACTGTATACTAGGGATCACCACACTTCTTCTGTAAAGGACCAGATAACGTAAATATTTTAGGCTTTGTGGGCCCATAAGGTATCTGTTGCATCTACTCAAACTCTGCCATCGTTGAGCAAAAGCAGCCATAACAATATGTAAATGAAAGTGGCTTGGTTGCAGTAAAACTTTATTTGTGGATACTGAAATTCAAATTCCATATAATTTTCATGTCATTTATTTTGACCATTTAAAAATGTAAAATTCATTCTTGCTGAAAGGCCATATAAAAATAGGCAGCAGGGTGCATTTGACTCCTGTCGTGAACCATTCCCCCATTTCTGACATTCTTTCCGTTAACTTTCAACATTTCTGGAGCTTTCAATATTGGTCTGTGTGCTTCATATTTATTACCTCATTTTATCCTCAGACAACTATATTATTATTATCCCAATTTTACTGATGAGGAATCTGAGGCACAGAGAAATTAAGAAGTTTACCCAAGGTCACACGGTTGACAAGAGGTAAAGCCAGGATTCAAAAGGTAGAGCTAGGATTCAAATCCAGCTGTGTGACTCCAGAGCCAAGAGCAGGAAAGATAGGCTAGTTTGTGCTGGTGTAATTAATAAAACTCAAAATCTGAGAACTTTCCTTCCAGAGTTCCTTTTACATGTGACCTCCAAAGGGATAATGGATGGGAAGGAGAAGAACTTGAGGAAGATGCACCTGCATTTAATTGCACATTACCTCATCTCACATTCAGTAGCATTCAGTAGACCCTAGTCACTGGCTCTACCTAGATGCAAAGAGGCTGAGAAATGGAGCTTATTTATGTGCCCAGGAAGGGAGAGATGGGCTTGGTGAGCACCAAGCCAGTCTCAGCCACAAAGCTTCTGCTCCTAACCACAGGCTGCAGCACCTGCCTCCATGTGATCCCTCCCTCTTAGTTCTCGCTTCATTCATTCTTGGTTTCCTTGCTGAACTCCTCTCCATCAGTCCATTATTTAACTGTGGACACTCGCCAGCATACTGACCATGGCCTCTTCTCTCCTAACTGCACATGTTCTCCTATGAGAGGCTCAGTCACAGACATGGTTTTGACTTCACTTAGAGCTTCCTGGTGAGCTCCTGTTGCATATGTCTGACTACTAAGTAACACCGGTTGGATTTCCCATGTGCGTCTTGAACTCAACATGTCCAAAACCATGCTCACTATCTTCCCCCACAAAATCTGTTCTCCCTTCTGTTCTTCCTATTTCTGTGAATGATACCACCATTCTCCAGCTGCCCAAGCCAGACACAAGGGCATCTTCCTAGCCTCCTTCCTTTCTCTCTCTTCCTACATCAGTTTGATCAGAAGCTACTCAGTTCTCCTCTGCAGGAGTTGCTGCTCCCACTCCACTGCCTGTGCTTTGGTTCACACCCTCAGCCTTCCTCCCTGGGACCATAGGGCCAGCCTCCTAACTAGTCTCCTTCCCTCAGTCTGCTCACCCACCAAATTATCTTCCTGAAAGCACACACAATCATGGCATTCCATGGCTTAAAACTTTCCTTGGCTCTTCATCGATTTCAGAATTAAACTGGAATCTCTTAGAAGATTCACAGAAACTTTCAAATCTGAATATGACCCCTACATTTTTCTCCAAATTCATCCATTGCCAGTTATCAAAACACACTGACTGCTCCAGCCACACAAAGCCATTCTCAGTTCCCTCGAATGGATCATGTTTGCACAGTCCCTTTTCTCTACATGGAAGCTTCCCCAACCCTATTGCTTCTGTCCCATGTGACCTCTACTCATGCAACATCAGGACCAAGCTTCCCCTCTGGGAAACACTTCTCTTGTCACAGGATTGGTTCACCTTCTCGGGAGCCCGTGATACTCTGTGTTGTAATGTTACCTTGCATTTCAGGTACTCTGTTCTGCTCTCTGTATCCTCAGTGCGTGCCATGGAGCCTGGCATATGGCATATGCTTAATAAATGCCCATTTGTTTAAAGCCAAGAACATGAATTCCAGTTCTTCTACTTAATGTGTGATGTTTTTATCTTACTGAGCCCCTTTTGAGCCTCAATTTTTTCTTCGAGAAAATGGTGGTGACAATCCCACTTAGAAGTACTGTTGACTGGGAGCAGTGGCTCACGCCTGTAATCCCAGCACTTTGGGAGGCCAAGGCAGGTGGATCATGAGGCCAGGAGATCGAGACCATCCTGACTAACATGGTGAAACCCTGTCTCCACTAAAAATACAAAACAGAAACAAAGAATTAGCTGGGTGTGGTGGAGGGCGTCTGTAGTCCCAGCTACTCAGGAGGCTAAGGCAGGAGAATGACGTGAACCCGGGAGGCGGAGCTTGCAGTGAGCCGAGATCACGCCACTGCACTCCAGCCTGGGAGACAGTGAGACTCCATCTCAAAAAAAAAAAAAAGAAGTACTGTTGTCAGAGGTAGGGAGTGCAGGGTACCTTGCACAGAACAAATGCTGCATAAATGTGAGTTCCCTACCCTCCCTCCTTCAAATATGACTGAACTTTTCAAGATAGCCTTCTACAGCTGACAGAGGCCACCACTTCTTCAACTAAGTGAATGCCAGTTGTCTGAGCACTTCTGATTTCTGGACCGGCATGTGAGGCACTTAGAAGTTGCTGCTCTATCCTAACAACCAGTAAAAAGCTGAACAACTGAAAAATAAACAATCACTCTTAGATCTGTCAGAGAAGTGAGGTTACAGGACAAACCATTGCACCAAAGATTGGAGAGACAATCAGAGAATCACAACTTACCCAAACAGAAACCCACAAGCAAAAACGTCTGTGGAAGCCTGTACCAGGGCTAGAAACACTGAACAGTGACAACAGCTGGAGATTCAGTGTGGACAATATGAGAGTTAAAAATCCGAGAGAGATCCAGTCATGGGACCCCATACTTCTGTAAGTTTTACCTCCAGGAGCTTTGCCAGGTCCTTACAGTGAATATCTGAAAAAATTCCCCTCAGTCTTCTGGCAGTGGGAGGAGAAAAAAAAAAAAACATTTTGAAATATGCTAAAGCATTCTGTTCTTCTTAACAGGGCCTACCCTCAGAGGAAACTATTTTACCAGGGCCTAACATTCCTAGAGCAAGGGAAAATCCAACTCTAGCCCTCTCTAGCCATCCTGTCCCACCCAAAGGGAGAAGAAGTATCGAGAAGCACTGGCTAAGTTCACAGTCCAGGGCTACAGACTCACCAAAAAACTGAGACCTAATTATAGGACTGTAGAACAAGTCCCCAGCCCCATACTTTAATCACAGCATTACTAAAGGTTATTTACTGTAGTTCCTTTTATTCAGTATATCATGTCCATCTGTCAAGGAAAAATTACAAGGTATGTCAAAAGGAAAAAACAGTATTTAAATAGACTGATTAAGCATCAGAACCAGTCATATATGGCAGGAATGTGGGATTATCAGACCAGGAATATTTTATTTTATTTTTTAGAGACAGAATTTTGCTCTGTTGCCCAGGTTGAAGTGCAGTGGCATGATTATAGCTCACTGCAGCCTTGAGCTCCTCAGCTCAAGCAATCCTCTTGTCTCAGCCTCTTGAGTAGCTAGGACTACAGATGTACACCACTATGCCTGGCTAATTTTATTTTTTGTGTAGATGAGTCTTGCTGTGTTGCCCAGGATGGGAATTTTTTTAAACTATGATTAATATGCCAAAGACTTTAATGATAAAAAGTAGACAACATGCAAGAACAAATGGATAATGTAAGCAGAGAAGGAAATTCTAACACAGAAGCAAAAAGAAACTCTACAGATCAAAAACACTGTAATAGAGATGAAGAATGCCTTTGATGGATACATTTAATAGACTGCACATGGCTGGGGAGAGAATCTCTGAGCTTCAGGATATGACAATAGAAACTTTCAAGACTGAAAAACAAAGGGAAAGACTGAAAAAACAGAACTGAATATCTGAGAAACGTAGGACAGCTACAAAAGATGTGACATATGCATAATGGGAATACCAGAAGGAAAAGAAAGAGAGTAATGAACAGAAGCAATATTTGAAGCAACATTAACTGAAAATTTTTCCTAGATTAATGAACAACACCAAACCACAGATCCAGGAATCTAAGAAAATACCAAGCAGGATAAATGCCCCCAAACAAAAGGCTTTTATATTCAAACTTCAGAAAATCAAAAATAGAGAAACAAATCTTGAAAGAAGCCAGATTTTAAAAATGCCTTACCTGTAGTAGAGTGAAGATCAAAATCATTTTTACTTTCTTTTCAGAAACTTTGCATGCAAGAAGAAAATGGAATAAAATATTTAAAGTGTTGAAAGAGGGGAATAAAGCACCAACCTAGAGTTCTGTACTTGACAAAGTTATCCTTCAGAAGTAAAGGAGAAATAGAGACTTTCTGAGATCAACAAAAATCAGGGGAAATTGTTGCCAGCAGACCTGCCTGGCAAGAAATGTTAAAAGAACTTCTTTAAAGAAAAGAAAAATGGCCGGGCGCGGTGGCTCAAGCCTGTAATCCCAGCACTTTGGGAGGCCGAGACGGGCAGCTCACGAGGTCAGGAGATCAAGACCATCCTGGCTAACCCGGTGAAACCCCATCTCTACTAAAAAATACAAAAAAACTAGCCAGGCGAGGTGGCGGGCACCTGTAGTCCCAGCTACTCGGGAGGCTGAGGCAGGAGAATGGCGTGAACCCGAAAGGCGGAGCTTG
>NW_012116921.1:1414585-1455711 GCF_000951035.1 Colobus angolensis palliatus
GAGATCCGGCCACTGCACTCCAGTTTGGGTGACAGAGCGAGACTCCGTCTCAAAAAAAAAAAAAAAATGATATAGGGCCATGTGTGGTGGCTCATGCCTGTAATCCCAGCACTTTGGGAGGCCAAGGCAGGCAGATTGCTTGAGGTCAGGAGTTTGAGACCAGCTTGGCCAACATGGTGAAACCCCATCTCTACTAAAAATACAAAAAAAGTTAGCCAGGTATGTGGTCCACACCTGTAGTCCCAGCTACTCAGGAGGCTGAGGCAGGAGAATTGCTTGAACCCAGGAGGCGCAGGTTGCAGTGAGCCAAGATCGTGCCACTGCACTCCAGCCTAGGCGATAGAGCAAGACTCTGTCTCAAACAAAAAAAAGAAAAGAAAAGAAAAGAAAAATGACATACTTCAGAAACTAAAATCTATATAAAGAAAGAAAGTGCATGAGAGAATACATGAAGGTAAAATAAAGACATTTTTCTTATTCTTAACTGATCTAACAGATGAGTATGTTCAAAATAATAGCAACAATATATTTAATTATATATGCTTATGATTCTGTATGCATGTTTACGTATAAGTGAAATAAATGAGAGCAATGATACAGAGAACAGAAGGGAGGAATTAGGAATGTTTTGATATTACAGGGTACTTTCACTACCCATGAAGCAGTAGAGTGTTATTTGAAAGTGGACTTGAAATAGTTGCAAATGTTTATTGCAAATTCCAGGACAATCAATTAAAAAGGTGAGGAAAGAAGTGTAAGTGGTATGCTCATAAAGGAGAGAAAGACTCATAATGCTCAATTAAAACTACGAAAGGCAGAAAAAATATGCAAGACAAAAATAAAAACAAAGAACAGAAACAACAAATAGGAAACAGTAACAAATATGGTATATATTAATCCAAGTATATCAATAATCACTTTAAATTTCAGTGGTCTAAACACACCTATCAAATGACAGAGATTGTCAGAATGGATCAAAAAACAAGACCCCACTATATGTTGTTTACAAGAAACCCACTTTCAGTATAAAGACACATATAGACTAAAAGTAAATAGAGAAAGATATACCATGAGTTGCTATATTAATTTCAGACAGAGCAGAATTTAGAGGAAGGAAAGTTATCAGAGATTTTTTAAAGCATTACATAATGATAAAGAGGTTAATTCTCTAAGAGGACATAATAATTCTTAATATGTTTGTGCCTAACAATAAGCATCAAAACAGATAAGGTAAAAACTAGTAGAATAGCAAGGAGAAATAAGTGAATTCACTATTATAGCTGGAGACTTCAACATTCCTCTATCAGAAATGGGTAGATCCAACTAGAAGAAAATCAATAAGGATGTGGTTGAACTCAATAATACAACTAAACACCACCAGTCAACTGGATGTAACTGACATCTATAGACTGCTTTATCTAACAACAGCAGAATACACGTTCTTCTCAAGCTCACATGGAATATTCACCAAGACTACATTCTGGGTCATAAAACATACCTTAACAAGTTTAAAAGAATATAAATCATGAAGTGTCTGCTCTCAGACCACAGTCAAATTAAACTAGTATTCAATAACAGAAAGACAGAAAATCCTCAAATACCTAGTGATTAAACAACACATTTCTAAATAACACTTGGGTCAAATAAAAAACTTCCAGAGAAATGTTAAAATATTTTGAACTAAATGAAAATGAAAATTTAACAAAATTTGTGAGGTGCACCAAAAGCAGTGATAATGGGGAAATTTATACAATTGAATGCATGTATTTGTATATACATTGAATTCATGTATTAGAATAAAAGAAAAATTAAAATTAATAAAAGTCTCCACCGTAGAAAACTAGAAAAAGAAGTCCAAAGTAAGCCAAAGAAAAAAACTAATAAAAATTAAAGCAGAAATCAATGAAATTTTAAATACAAAATCAAAACAGAAAACCAACAAAACCAAAAGCTGGATCTTTGAAAAGAGCCATAAAATCAATGAGCCTCTAGCCAGGCTAACCAAGGAAAAAATAGAGAAACACAAATTATTATCAGAAATAGAAGATGAGAAATCACTACAGATCTCATGGACATGAAAGGGGTAATGAAGAAATATTATTAACAATACTATGCCCAAGAATTTGATATGGAATAGGCCTTCTTTGAAAGACACAGCCAAAACTCATACAAGAAGAAACAAACTATCAGCATAGGTATATATTATTAAATAAATTGAATCAATAACTAATAATCTCCCAAAACAGAAAGCTCTAGGTTCACTGGTGAATTTTACCAAACATTTAAGGAAGAAATCATACCAATTCTCTATCAGAAGATAGAAGCAGAGGGAATATTTTCTAACTCATTCTATGAACTATCCCCTATATACCAACACTAGACAAAGACATTACAAAAAAAGAAAACTACAGACCAATATCTTTATAAGTGCAGATGTGGAAATCCTCAACAACATATGTAAAATGCCTACAGCTATCATCATACTTAATGATGAGAAACTTGAAGTTTTCCTGCTTTTCTGCTAAGAAAAGAAATGAGGCAAGGATGTCTCCTTTCACCATTGCTTTTCAGCATTATTCCTGGAAGTCCAAGCTAATGCAATAAGACAAGAAAATAAAAAGCATATGGATTAAGAAGGAATAAATAAAAGTGTCCTTGTTCATAGATGAACACATAAAGTGGGAATTCACTTATTACCACAAGGACAGAACCAAGCCATTCATGAAGGATCTGCCTCCACGACCCGAACACCTCTCATAGGCCACATCTCCAACAGGGGAGGTCACATTTCAACATGAGATGGGATGGGACAGAACATCCAAACCATATCAATGACAATGGCTTTTTAGATATAACACCAAAGGTGTAATCCATGAAAGAAAAAGTTCATAATCTGGACTCCATTAAAATGTAAAACTTCTGCTAATTGTCTGAGCAGAGTGTGTAGAGTTGCTGAACCCACACACTAAATCTGAAAATGACACCAGATTGACAAAGTTCACACCAAGGAAAATGTGTGCTGTTCCTCTCCTCTGTGTACTTTTTTGTTCATTGAAAATACCTGCTCAACACAGAGAAAACTATCACTTAGGTTCTCAAAGCCTGAAGCCACACTTCTCTGCAGCTTCAACTATCCAGGAAAACAGTTACCCCATCAATAATAGTAGGGACTTTTTTCCCATAGGACAAAAAGCCAAAACCAAAAACACCAATGAAGGTGATAGTTCAGGCCTTCCACTCCATCATTAGGCTTATTTGTACCTTTGTCCATTCAACCAGCTTCAAAGAAGGAGATGTGCAGTTTGTCTTCAGGCTTATGTTTTATCCAAGTTCTTAATCCCAACCCTCCTATCTTACCTAGAACCTTGCTCCATTCAACAGTATTGCTTTTTTTTCCACAATGCTCTCATCTGAAAAGTATCCTTCTCTGTCTACTAACCCACCACCCCTACTTTTAGGAAAGAAGGGAGCCATCAACAGTGCCAAATATCATAGAAAGGCCAAGTAGGATATTATCTTTCCTCTCCCCTTCCTTTTATCATCTAATTTGGTAAAGAGAAGTCGGCTCTTTGTTCCCATGTCCTTACCTCCCATTCTGCCCTACAAACCATCTTTATTTCCAGTTCTTACAATGTCTGGGTCCCAAGACACTGATGACACTTCTGCTTTCTCACAACTCTTGCCTCTCTTGGCTTATGCCAGCACTATGGCCATTATTTCCTTGTATCTTCTCCCCAACGTTGTTTCTCTTCCTCTGCCCTCTCTCTAAAGGTCGTGTTCACTAAGTTCCATCCTAGGACCTCTTATTTAATTACACAATGCTTCATCGAGGCTCATGCTTTCAACTTCACTAGTTTACTTATTTATTCAACTAATATTGAGAAAATTCAATATGCCAGACTCTATATGAGGTGCTGGGGGATACAGTGTGGGTAAAAGATGACACAGTTCCTGCTAACATAGAGCATATAGTAGAAATGGACAAGATAGAATAGTCAGAGAAATAAAGTTAAAACTGTCAAGTACTTGGGAGAATATGTGCATGGTGCTGTGTGTAGATGTGGTTGGTGAGGTGAGGAAAGGCTTCTCTAAGGCAAGAGATTTTTTTTTTTTTTGAGACGGAGTCTCACTCTGTTGCCCAGGCTGGAGTGCAGTGGCAAGACCTTGGCTCACTGCAAGCTGCAAGCTCTGCCTCCCAGGTTCACATCATTCTCCTGCCTCAGCCTCCCTAGTAACTGGGACTACAGGCACCCGTCACCACGCCCAGCTAATTTTTTGTATTTTTAGTAGAGACAGGGTTTCACCATGTTAGCCATGATGGGCTAGATTTCCTGACCTTGTGATCCGCCTACCTCGGCCTCCCAAAGTGCTGGGATTACAGGAGTAAGCCACTGCACCCAGCCGGCAAGAGATTCTTGAATTGAGATCTGAAAGATTGGTTGTAGGTAACCAAGTGTGTGGGAGAACAGGAAATGGGGAGAAGAGAAAGGGATGTTCAAAAAGAGGAAATAGCAGGATGAGGCAGGAAGAAGCATGGCATCCAAAAGAAGACCATTAAAGCTGGAGTGCAGATAAGCCTGGAAAGTAGGGCTTTGTAGAGCAGGTTAGGGGTTTTAACTTCATCCTAAGGGCAATAGGGAACCTTGAAGAGTTGGGGTTTTTGAGGAGGGAGGAGAGTGTGTTGACATAATTATATTTGTGTTTATTTTTTAAAACATTGTTCTGGCTGCAATGTGGAGAACACATTGGAGAAAAGCAATCTATGGGGTTCAAAAAAAAAGGCATCTATGGAGTCCAGAGTGGGAGGCTACAGTGGTCCAAACAAGAGTTGATGGTGACACTGGAGTAAAAAAGAGGACAGAGAGAAAGAGGTGTATTTGAGAAGAACTTGTGACGAAAATCAACAGGACTTCATGTTGGAATGGATATGGGAGCCAACAGGGAGTGAGCTGTTGAAGATGACTTCTGGGCTTTCAACTTGTACAGCTGGGTAGACAGTGGTGGCATTCACTGAGAAAAGACGAGTTCTGTAAAGATAGGGCATGAGTGTAATTTTAGACATGCTGAGTTCAAAGTGCCTTAACACATCCAAGTAGAAAATTTCAGTGAGCAATTAAATATAAAGGTCTGGTGTTCAGAGGAAAGATCTGGGCTGGAAATACAAATTTATGAGCCTTTTTAATAATAGATAGGACCTGAATTTATGAGTGGAGATGAGATAGAGAAAGAAAAAACAAAATTGAGAGAAGAGGATCTATAGCTGAACACCAAGGAAATTTAAGGTCTTAGTAGAGAAAGGTGAAACAGCAGAAAGACGTAGAAGAAGCCATTAGAGAGATATGAGGAAAAATCAGTATAATGTAGTGTTCCAAAAGTCAGAGAAAACAGTATTTCAGGACACAGCGAGTGCCAAATGTGGCTGAAAAGATAAGGAAGAGAGAGACTGGAAAATAATCATTGAATATACAAACACGGAGGAAATTGAGGACTTTACAAAGAGCTATAAAATGAAGACACTTAAGCACGTTTTAACTCACAGGAAAGGTCTACTTGTTTGTGAAAAGGAGAATATACAAGTACAAGAGAGAGGAAAGTCTATCTGGATGTGGTAGGACTGGGTTTTCCAGCCCTGGTGGAGAGACTGGCATGAGACCCAAAGAGTCTCATGTGGGTTAAGACAGAAGGAACATTGATAGGATAGGAGGATAGGTTTGTATATTGAATGGTAGGAAGTCAATGAGTTCCTGTAAGATGACTTCCAGAGGCAAAGCCATCTGTTAAGATTTCAGGGTTTCAAGAGAGTAGAAGCCTGAACTGTTGTGAAATCTAGCAGGCAGTGTGCTAAAGAAACAAACAGGATTACCAAGCACTTCATTTGATATTAGTGAATTGAGAGCCCATTTGACATTAGTGACTAGAAATTTATTTTGAACAATCAATCATTTTCGTTCCTTTAGCAAATGTTTATTGGGTGGCCTGAGGTGCCAGACACTCTTGTAGCTGCTATACTGAGTGTTGTGGAACTTCTAGCGGAACACAGAGAAGGTCAGTAATTTGGTTCACACCGTGATGAAATTTTACCAAATATGTGCTTCAGAAAGACAGAGAGCAAAACATTAGCAGAGTATAAGCGGTAATGACCTGAGGACTCTAAGCAGTTTAGGAAGGAAGTGGGTAGAGAACAGCTAGGGGCCAATGCCCAAAAGCACTAGAAGCATATTTGACTTCTTTAAAAGTATAACTCTATGTCACTCTTTTAAATCGAGTGCTGTCTCTTGATGTAAAAGAATATTTGATCCTAGCAATTTTGTCATTCTAACTAACAGGGAAATTCTCTAACAGAAAATGATATTTATTCAGAAATGGGCATTGCAATAGGAATATGGGTGCCATTGTAAACTATATGTGTATTCAGGGAGGTAAAGGAAGACAGAGGTTTTTAAGAAAAAATGAGGAGGATTACATAATATTTTTGAGATAATTGTCCTTGGCTACAAGGATAAGTAACAAAGGTGGTGTCGGTCCAAGTTTGGACAGGCAATTGCTGGGCAGATGTCCTCAGAGAAGTGTTTTTTGTGTAAGGTTGTGATGGCCTTTGCGTGAAGTTGTGGTTTTTGCAGAATCTTTTCTGGTAGTTTTGTTATCAAGAACTTGTACGTGAAAATCTTCCCTTTACGGCCTTCCCAAATACCGTTTTTCAGCTGTTTTTGGTTTTGTTTTTTTCTTGTTAACACACGTGACTCTATTTTGATTCTGATAACTTTCACATTTCCCCCCTTTTAATCAAGATCTTTTTCTGAAAGTATCACCATTCAATCATCCTGTAGTTAGACTTTAATTGTCCCTTGGTGCCAGGATGTGTCCCAGATTGTTGGTCTGGTCCCACATCAGAAGAAGTGATTGGTGAGTAGGAATCTGTGTCCAAAGCGTTTTAGCCACATTTGAGCAACAAGGGAGGCTTGGAGGAAATGGCTCTCAGGCTAAGTCTACCTGGAATTTATTGCTACATTCAGTTTTGTCTATTCCATAGTATTTTGGCCATGATCTCAAAGCACTGGGCCAGCATTATTCTATTAGGAGTTATACTTCTGCAGAAATTTAACAAGAAACAGGTACAAGTTTTAAAAACAAAAATATAAAATAAAATTAATAGTAATATGATAAATCCAAGTTTGTGTAACGGTTTTGAGCCATGAATTCAGTCTTAAAGACAAACAATTGAATAAAGCAAATGATTATTGAGAATTAGATGACATCTGTTGTTACTGTGTGATCCATTTTAACAATTCTGTGGATATGGGCCTCAGCTTCCCCAGAGGAATTTACCCAAGTATAA
Source organism: Colobus angolensis palliatus (assembly GCF_000951035.1). Classification (NCBI taxonomy): domain Eukaryota; kingdom Metazoa; phylum Chordata; class Mammalia; order Primates; family Cercopithecidae; genus Colobus; species Colobus angolensis. The sequence goes on from NW_012116921.1 coordinate 1,421,922, forward strand.
CATGTAGTATTAGCAGAAGTATAAACTTTTTTATTATTTAAACAATAGATACCTGAGAGGTCAGGTTCTTTTAAGTTATGAGCAGAAGCTACTGATTGTGAAATCTGAATTACATCATTATCTTGCCAAAGAAAAAGGTAAGCATAAGAAAGGAAAAAGTAAGAGGGGCAAGAGTCTCATTTTGATGGAGTGTCTTGGGAAACGCTGCCTACAGCATGAAGCCATCAACTTCTCTTGGCCTGCAGTTTGAATTCTCTGCTATGGCGTCAGGTGGATTGGTAAACTTTCTGTGTGGCACAAGACTTGTCCTTCTTTTTTCAGGTATGAGACTTGTCTCTTGAAATTTATATCAAGTTGTCTAGCTTCAGCTTCTAAGGCAGCAAGCACAGAGCAGTTTTTGCTCTTAGTTGGAGAGTTGCAGCCAAATATTGAAGAAAAGTAGGAGAATTCAGGATCTAATCAGGTCTACAGGTAGATGACAAGAACCTGAAAACAATCCACAGGGCCACAGCCTAATAATAGGTGTATTATAGTTTTTTTCTCTAGAAACATAACCTTTTCTCCCTATAGTCATCCTTATTTTTACCAAAGATAATCACAGTAAGACTACTTTGTTTGTAAAATAAGTTTAGTTTTATCAAATTTTGCCAGCAAGAATAGTGATTTTACCATGTAGTAATCTCAAACTTAAAAACTTTCTGAGGGTAGGAAGCCAAACTAAAACTGACTTCAGACTTTATCTGTAGTACCTATAAACAATTTAAATATGACACTTTAGTCAAAACTTTGATGATAAAACCAATGTTTCCCCTTGTATCCCATAATAAAGAGAACAGATTCTTATCAAAATTAAGTAAACAATTGTATTGTCATGAATAGTTTTCACATTTTGGAGGGATCAGGTAGGAAGAAAAAGTAAATGCTTTCGTTTTTGTTCACAAATGTTTACTTCACCAAGTGGCTGTAAACTATAGATGGCTTAAGACAAAAAGTTTTCTTCAATCTGGAAAACAAAACATTGAGGAAAAGAACCAGCAATGTTTCAAATAAATAGGCTATAAAATTATTTTTATCGGTTCATTCAATTTCATGTAATTAATTTTTGTCCTGCTTGAGCCTGATTAGCAGTTTCATAAATTTATCAGTTTCTTCATTAGAGTCCTGAAAATTTTTATTTAGTACATAAATAATTTTTATTTATTTTATTATCTAATAACTTTGATCTTAAAGTTATCAGAAACTTATATTTAAGACTACTTCTTAGAGTCTTTTCCATGAATCTGATTGTCTTTAGAAAAGAACTCAAACCAGTAACAATGGACGACAAAAAGATAGAAAACAACCATGGCTTAAAATCGGATGAAATCAGAAAAATAGAGTGCAAAGAAAAATAAATAAATAAATAAATGAAGTTTGATGAAAGTTCATGATAACGAGAAATTGACAAGGAAATTTGGTTACTTTGCGGCATACAACATAATAAGAATTCTTACTGACATATTAGATTTCTAGGAGTTTTATATAATCTTGGAACATTCATATCAATAACATACTCATAAATGTAACTGAAAAAAGATCTAGCATCACTTATCATTTGACAATGCTTCCCATACACTTTACTAAATAAACCTAATCATTTAATATCTCTATAAGATGAGAGATACAGTCTTCGAGGCTCTCCAGAGCCCAACTGGAAAAATCACAAAATTAGTTTTAGGTCAGAAAGATTAAATTTAGAACTTAATCCTAGGGAAGCCTTTCAAAAAATGTCAAGAGGCCAAAAACACTTGATCTAAATTGGATTACAGAAAGACTTCAAAAACAATACAGAAAGTTACATGGATATAAAACAAACAAACAAAAATCCTTAACTTTTCCAAAGCTCAGTTTTCCTAAGTAATCAAAAAACATAATAAAGACAACACAAAGCACAGGAACTTACGAAAATCTTCATCTTAGGCCAATTACCGAAAGGGGGGAAGAAAAGCTTCCTGCAATATAATTGCTTCTTATGGGAAGCCTGTTTAAATAACCTGGAAGTCTAACCTGATGAAAACCTACTTGAATTTAATCAGACACAAGAAGAGTGTGTTCATTGTTATGAGTTTACATCGTATCATAGAAGAAGTAAACAAAACTAGTACCTTGAGCTAAGGAATACATGGCTCTTAAAAAAAGTGAAAACATGGGGAATTGCCTGGTTACATGGAACAATTCAAACATATCAAGAAAAGCCAAGATTACAGAATCAAGATATACTGGAGGGAAACATTGCTCTTCTAGGGCTTCAAGTCAAACATTTGAGCATCAGGTCACAATAGCAGAGCTTGAAGTAGAGAAAAAAGTTTCAGCAGCTGACAAAAAGGTTGAAGGAGAGAGTTATCAACTTAGCCAAGCAAAAAGATGAATCCTCTCAAGGAGGGACAGGAAGAGCAGAAGGCAGTATTGTATGACCTGCAAATCCTGTGCTGCAAGATACAGCAAAAATTGTACTTCTGAGATATGAATCTGAAAAGTTTCAAGAGGAAAACTACCTCAAGAAATGAAATTACCATCCTAAATGAAGAACATAGCACATTTAATTTGAAACTAGGGAAAGTAAATAGAGACTGTAAAACAGAGGCTGGATGCGGTGGCTCACACCTGTAATCCCAACACTTTGGGAGGCTGAAGCCGGGGGATCGTGAGGTCAAGAGATTGAGACCATCCTGGCCTACATGGTGAAACCCTGTCTCTATTAAAAATATAAAAATTAGCTGGGCATGGTGGCATATGCCTGTAGTCCCAGCTACTCAGGAGGCTGAGGCAGGAGAATCATTTGAACCCAGAAGGCAGAGGTTGCAGTGAGCCAAGATCACACTGGCACTCCAGCCTGGTGACAGAGCAAGACTCTGTCTCAAAAAAAAAAAAAGAAAAGAAAACAAAAACAAAAAACAAAGAAGCTGCAGTTTAGAAGATGGCTGAAATTTTACAGAATTAAAAATCAAAGACTTTTACAAATTTTACTAAGAGCAGATTAATACTTCAAGAAAACTCTGTTGTTCTAATATAAGGAACCAAAATCTTAGTTTTATATCATAGTTGTAAATGAAGTTTTAACTTACAAACGAAATTATGTATATAATCAAAACTTAATTCTTAGAAAGACATACATAATTCCCTTTTATTTATAGCAAACTTGCTTACACACAAAACTTCTTTTATAAAATTCATCCCTCACAAACCTTTCACGATCTGCACAGACCTTTGATGACATGCTTAAGTCGTTAATTTTGTCCTGTACTTTCACTTTTTAAAATAACAAGTCACCTTAGGATAAAACTTTGCTTTCCTTGTTCCCTTATTATTTTGAAAAATTATTCTCTTCTAACATTCCATGCCAAAAATACATCTTCACACTTACAACTTTCTTCACATCCCTGTTTCCTACTTACTGCTTCCTTTCTGTCTTGTTTCTATTTCCTTTCTAAATTCATATTTTGAAACAATCTTTAAATAACCTCTAAATTAGACAAATTTTTCTTTTTCTCAGCAAAGAACATATTTTTATCCCTTTCTTGTCACTTTTCCTACCAAAAACACATTTTACTTTTATTGGTATGCTTTGTAGGCAGAATTATATATATTAATTAAAATTTAATCTCTTAGTAACATTAATTTCTAATGAAAGTGTAAGAAGCAAGAAATTTCGAACTGCTCCATATCTGTATTTTATAGATAAGAATGATTTTATTATTTTGGAAACATGTTTCCTCATAATTTTAATGTGTATTAATGAACCCAAATATATTTGTTTTTCTATAAAATTTAAGAAGCCAAGAACAGACTTATATTTATGTTCAGCAATTCGTTTCAATATTTTATCTTATTTTGAAATGACCCAGATACTTAATAAGTATCTGTTACTTAATTTAACATAACTTTAAGATTTTAAGTTATCAAAAAGATTTTTTGAAACTAAGAAGAATTCATTTATAAATGATTATGCCATTTAAGTTCACCTAATTTATTTTTAATAACTATAACTATGTTACTTATGAAAACTAAGATATTAGACAAGGCTAGTAATTATTTCAGGCTATTTCCTTGTTAGCCATTTTTATAGGCTGTGACTATTAAGCATTCCTCACCCAACTAAGAACTGTAAAGTTAAATACTTCAGTATCTTGCCAATAATTCAGAAAATATAGCTGCTTTCATTAAATCAACAATATTAAATTATTATTACTTATCAAGGAGTTACATAAACAAAGATCATTCTCTTTTTAGGGTGGATTCATAGTTCTATGACATTCATGTCAAACACTAACTCCTTAAAATATCTAACCAAGATAAATGTAAAACTGCCTGACCAGTAAACTCAGGCACAAATGTATGCTGACAATTCTTAAGACATTTCTGTCTTTATTTTATCAACAATTTTAAAATCGGTTTGCTTATCAAACATTTACCCAAGTCATGTGAACTTAAAAACTTTCAAGTGACTGTTATGTTTTTGATAAAGTACTTGATTGAAGTGCTTAATTTTTCCCTTTAAGTCAATTAATTAATTAATTAGCTCGTTGATATATTTTGGTAGAAAAATACATACATATAACATAAAAACATACAGACAACATGAATACATCGAAGCAGATTCTTTAGCTTTCATTTTGAAATGTTAATCATGAGACAGCAAAACATAGTAATTTAAACTGACCAGTTTATAAAAGGACAGTTGAATCCAAATTATATTTCTGACAAAATGGGAGCTGTTCACATGGCTAAATTGTATTTGCCCTGATAGGTGATCTTATGAAGGCTGTGGACCAAAGCTTTGGGTAAGGCAGTTTCCACAGCAGTTTGATTTTTAGAAACCTCTTTTTATCCTTCAAGTTTTCAATTAGTATAGGGGTTAAATATTCAAACGTTTTCATTTTAGATAGCACCAACTAAATTGTATAGAAAAACAAAATATCCCAGTGGCCTTGAATTCCAGCAATAAATTTATCTTTTTATTTGTTTGTCTGATTTACTTGATTAGTCAATGCAGGTAAGAAAGCATTTTAGTAAAAGGTATTTAAAGGCTTTTTTTCCCCCCTTGGCTTTTCCTGGCTCACACACAGCAGACAAAGCAAAATTTTTATGTCAAAGATACCTTCTGTTATTCCTCTGAGCTCAAGATTTCGACCTGTTTGATCTGAGAGCCTAACTTTTGTAAACCTTAATCTAATTCTTTCCTTCTTAGACTATCTAACTTTTAATTAACTAAAGCAATTGTTAAATCACCCTAAGCAATTGCTAGTCAAGCAAAACTAAATTAACATTTCCAAAAGAGATGACTCTTAGGTGTACAGGATAGCTTGGTGGTTGTCATGGAACTACGGTAATTTGAAAGCCCTCTCTTTTTTTCTTATCTTGACTGAAATGCCCTTTAAAAAACTTATAAGTAGCTTTAGAAATAAGCAAAATTAGATTATTTTAATACAAGTGAAAAAGTTAGCAGATTCAGAGAAGCAGAGGGGGAAAAGAAAGGAAAAAAACGAGAGATTGAGAGCCTTTACATACCAGCATTTTGTTTTAACCCTGTATTTGGTACCAACAAGAAAAAAAAAGAAAACTTGGGAAGTTCAAATAATGCCTAAGATGGCCATTGGTTTAAAAACGTGCATGAGGAAAAACCGTGTAGCTGGCTGCAGTCCCAGAAAAACTGGTATGCCTTAATGTTTGACAATCCCATTTTGTTTCTTATTTATCTCTTGAGAGAAAAGAAATCTATGCATTCTATCAGGGAATGTCAGGAGTTTGGTATTTTAGATAGTGGCAACCACCCTATGGTGGTGGCTTTTAGATAGTGGCTTTTAATTGGCCATCTCACACCTACCACTTTGAATGTTTATTTTTGCTCTGGGAAGATGTTCAAAAGCAAGCAAGAAGAGAAAAAAAAGTACAAGATTCAAATTATTTATAGATGTGCATAACCAAACCAAAATGAAACCAAAATTAGAGTGCTCACAAAAATGTTAAGCCAGGCATGCTAATCAACCAGAATATCAAACTGGGTATGCAGACCAAAAGTGAATTCACCAGAAAAGACATGCATCACAAAGTACACATTCTATAAAAACCAGAGTACTCGAACCAGAAGAACATTGTCCTTAAACTAGAAAGGGCTTGCCATAAAAGACAAAAGTTTTTTATTATACCAGGGGGAATGCAAGGTCCATTTTTAAGGTGACCTTATAATCAAATCAGATCCCAAATAATGTCCAAAAAACTCACCAAAGGGAAGGAGTCAGAAAATCTGAGAAGAAATTCTCCAGGACCAAAAAGGCGACTCATAGAAACGAAGAACATAAAGGGCTCAGGTGATACTGCACTCCATTTCAGGGGCTGATAATCTATCTAAGGTGAGCTGACTTAGATCTCACTTCTGACACCATTTATATAATCCTAAATAAAAGAGAGAGAGAGACTCTCTGAAAGAAAATAATATTTATTTGGGAATGGACATTGCCATGGGAAAACATTTGCCATAGTAATCTGTGTGCATATTTAGGGAGGTAAAGGAAGAGAGCATTTTCTAAAGGAAAAATGAGGAAGATTACATAGTTTTTATTGATACATAATAGTTGTACACATGGGGAACATGTGATGTTTTGATATATGCATACAATGTGTAATGATCATGTAATTAGGATATCTGTCACCTCAAACATTTATCATTTCTCTGTGTTGGGAACATTACAAATCTAGCCATTTTGAAATATACAGTGAATTATTAACTATAGTCACCCTACTTTGCTATCAAACACTAGAAATTATTCCTTTTATCTAACTGTATTTTTATGCCCATTAAACAACCTCTCTTCATCTCCTCTCCCTCATCACTCTTCCTAGCCTCTGGTAACCAACATTTAACTCTCTGCCTCCATGAAATGTACTTTTTTAGTCATTACATATGAGTCAGAACTGTGATATTAATCTTTTTGTCCCTGGCTGCTTTCGCTTAACATGATGTCCTCCAGTTCCATCCATACTGCTGCAAATGACAGTATTTGCTTCTTTTTTTATGGCCAAATTATATATATATGTAAGTATATCTCATTTTCTTTATTCATTCATCCATTGATGGACACTTAGGTTGATTCCATGTCTTTGTTATTGTAAATAGTGCTGCAATATATTTGGAAGTGCTATATCTCTTCAGTATACTGTTTTCTGGGGTTTTTGCATATCCTTTGTTCTTTTCTTGCTTTCTTATTTATTGTTATTGTGGTTTGGTGTGTTTTTTGTAGTGATAAGCTTTGATTCTTTTCTTTCTCTTTGGTGTATCTATTCCACCAGTAATTTTATACTTTCATGTTTTTTCATAATGGTGATGATGATCTTTTTGCTTCCAGGTGCAGAGCTCCCTTGAGCATTTCTTGTGAGGCCAGTCTAGTGTTATTAAATTTCCTCAGTTTTTGGTTGTCTGGGAAAGACTTTATTTCACCCTCATTTCTGAATGGTAGCTTTGTTGGGTATTGTATTCTTGCGTGACAAGTTTTTCCCATACTTTGAATATGTCATCTCATTCTCTTCTGATCTCTAAGGTTTCTCCTGAAAAATCTGCTGTCCCTCTAATAGGGATTCCCTTATAAGTAGATTTATGCTTTTCTCTTACTGTTTTTTAAAATCTCTCTTTGTCTTTGATTTTTGAAAATTTGACTATAGTGTACTTTGGAGAGGACTTTTTTGATTGAATCTATTTGGGGACTTTTGAGTTTCCTGAATTTGAATGTCTATATCTCCCCTCAGACTTGGGAAGTTTCTAGCTATTATGTCATTAAATAGGTTTTTTTACACCCTTTACAACATCTTCTCTTCCTGAAACTTCCAGAATAAAAATATTTGTTCACTTAATGGTGTCCCATAAGTCTTGTAGGCTGTCTTCAGTCTTTTTCATTCTTTTTTTTTCTCTAACTGTCTAATTTATAATGGTTTGTATTCAAGTTAAGTTCAGAGGTTCTTTCTTTTTTTCTTTTTTCTTTTTTTTTTCTTTCTTTTGAGACAGAATCTCATTCTGTCACCCAAGCTGGAGGGCAATGGCGTGCAATCTTGGCTCACTGCAACCTCCACCTCCCAGGTTCAAGCTATTCTTCTGCCTAAGCCTCCTGAGAAGCTGGGATTACAGGAGCCCACCATGCCCAGCTAATTTTTGTATTTTTAGTAGAGATGGGGTTTCACCATGTTGGCCAGGCTGGGCTTGAACTCCTGACCTCAGGTAATTTGCCTGCCTCAGTCTCCCAAAGTGCTGAGATTACAGGCATGAGCCACTGTGCTCAGCCAGAGGTTCTTTGTTCCATTTTATCAAGTCTGCTGTTTAAGCTCTCTGTTGCACTTTTTATTTCATTCATTGAATTCTTCAGCTGCAGGATTTCTGTTTAGTTTTTAAAATATCTCTGTTGTACTTCTCATTCATATCGTGAATTGTTTTCCTGATTTTATTGAATTGTCCATCTGTATTTTCTAGTAAATCATTGAGTTTCCTTAAGATAAAGTATTTTTTAATTCCTTTTCCATCAATTCATTGATTTACTTTTTATTGGGGTCTGTTACTAGAGAGTTATGTTGCTTTGGTGATGTTAAACTTCCATGCTCTTTTATATTTCATGTGTCCCTGCATTCATGTCTGTGCATTTGGTGGAACAATCACCTCTTCCAAACTTTCTAGAGTAGCTTTCATAGAAAAAGACTCATCTACAGTTGGGTCCTGGTATGCTGGTTGGGAAAGACGTGGTGACTCTGTTTCCAAGTAGGTGCCATTTTATAGTCTCTCTGCAGCTTCTTTGACTGTGTTGAACATCAGTAATAACTGTAGGCACCTCAGTGGTTTAGGCTATAGGACTTTGTGGTAGCTGTAGTGGCAGTGTTTATTGTTAATATCCTCAGTGGCAAGGGCTTCTGGGGTCTTCCTATTCTTATTTTCCCCACAATGGGGACACTTAGCTGAGAGGATCCTTCTTGATGTCAGGTCTGACACAGCCTAGAAGCAATTTCGGTGGTACTGGTCACAGAGGCAGATGCTCAGAATGACTGTGGGGCCAGGGTTCTATGCTCAAGATCTCTCAAACCTATTGTGACACTTGGGTATTGGGGTGCAGATTTGCTCTCTGTGGCAGCGTTGGAGATAGGTTTTTCATAGAGCCAGTATCTGTGACTCTCCGGTGCCCCTAGCAGCTTGGGTCCAGGAGGTTGGGTTGTAGCTGTGATTCTGCCCCTGGGAGGCAGGGCACAGCCCTGGCCTGACTCCAAGGAATAAAGGATACTCTGGAGGTTTTTGCCCAGGGCACAGGGTATGGTTGTAATTTAGAAACCTGAACCAGTAGGGCTTGGTGGCAACTCAGGTCCCTAGAGATGAGGCACTGTGTAGTGGTAACAGATGGGGAAAGGTATAGCAGTGGCTCAAAACTCAGCTTAGGGATGTCAAGCCATGGGGCAGGGATGATTCAAAAGCAGTTTAGACTCAGGAATGAAGGGCTGCCATGGCTACTCACACCCAGAGCAAGATACACTCCAGCAGTAATTCCATTTCCAAGATGGTGTGTAGGGCAGTGGCCATGTGGGCACAGAGGGTGGGGCTCCTTATCTAGAGGGAAGAGAGCTGTATGGACTCCAGGTAGCCCCTTCAACTAGCCTTAAGTGCCTATGAGGGTTGCAGAAGATCCCAGTGGTAAGGACTGTAGGTATCCAAGGTGCTGACAGGGGCTGCTGGAATTCTCTTGCTTGCTTTTTCCCTATAGAGAGAAGTTCCTCCCGGTTCCCAGCTTATCCTAGCTGGGGGATAGGGTGGTGGAAGTCAAGTGTTTCCTTCTGTTCTCTGTGTGACCATCCTGGGTTTCTGTGCTCACCAGAGTTTCTGTTATTGTTTGGATGTACTCCAGTGCCCTCCTTCAGTTATTTTTATTAAAATGTAATTATTTCTTCATTGTTTTATCTGTCTTTGTTGAGGGGACAAGTGCTAAGGACTTCTAGACAGCTATCTTGCTGATGTCACCATCTGCATAATTGTTTTGAGATAATTATCCTTGGCTGCAAGGATCAATAACAAGGTTGATGTCAGTCCAAGGTTGGACGGGCAATTGCTTGGCAGATGACCCCCCCCCCGCCAGAAGCATTTTTTGTGTCAAGTAGCAATGGCCTTTGTGTAAAATTGTGGGGTTTGCAGAATTTTTTTATTATTTTTATCAGGCATTTGTGCATGAGAATCTTTCCTTCATGACTTTCTCTGTCTCCATTTTTCAAGGTTGTTTTTAACACAAATGACTCCATTTTGATTCTGACAACTTTCACACCTACCAGGATTTAAAATTAAATTCTGTGTCTTCTGACTTGAGATCATCTGTAATAATTAAACATTAGTTTCCTGCCACTGAACTCCTAAAGCATTAGAGGCTCATACCTTAAGTCTTAGCAATTGATTATACATGTTGAGTATCCCTTACTCAAAATTGTTGAGACTAGAAGTGTTTGGGATTTCAGATTTTTTCTGGTTTGGGATGCTCGACTGGTATTTACTTTTATACTTCATTGTGTACTTACTCGTATTACTCCCTAACTGTCTCCTATATGCTACATGCATCATTACAAATAAAAGCATGGAGTCTTAACCCAGATAGACCTGGATCAAATTACAAGTTGCAAGATACTTAACCTCTTCAAGCCTGCATTTATTTGTCTGTAAAACTAACATAAGTTGCAGACTATTTTGATTGAAAGAGATAATCTATGTAAAAGCACCTAGCACAGTAGACCCATCCAGTAAATATTTCTTCTTCTTTCTTTCCGTCTTAAGAGGGAGGGCCCTACCAGTACTTCTTTTGTGTCCACTGCACTGTGACAGGGACACTGTAGAGATCCAAATAGATTTATTGAATAAAATAATAATACCATATTTCATGGCCAGAACAGAGTTTGCTGTGGGGTGTGTGTGTGTGTGTGTGTGTTCAACTGAATTTCCTTAGTGATATTGAACTTCTAAATCAAGAAAAATATTTTTTCTAATTTATTTTTTAAATATTTTAAGTAAACTTTATTGTGTATGTCTAAGATATACAACATGATGTTAAGAGATACATCTATATAGTAAAATAATTATTACAGTGGAACAAATTGAAATATCTGTCATCTCACATAGTTACCTTATGTCCCGCCTACCCAAGACATGAGCAGCTTTAAAATACTTATTTAGAAGAAATCCTCATGTACCCTAGAACTTAAAGTATAATAAAAAAAAAAAAAAAGAAATCCTGACTGCAGTACACTATTATTAACTGTAGTCCTCATGTTGTACATTACATCTTTTCACTTAGGCATCCTACATATTTGCTACTTTGTATCCTTTGACCCATAGCTAACCATTTCCTGTTCTCTCCCTGCCACTGCCCAACCCTGATCCTAGTAACTACTATTTTGTTCTCTCTCTCTCTCTATATATATATATACACACACACATACACACATACACACACACACACACACACACAATCTATATAGTATATCACACCAAAAGCTCAGGCTACAAAAGCAAAAATAAATACATGGAACTATATCAAACTAAAAAGCTACACAGTGAATGAAACAATAAATATGAAGGGCTGATATATATATATATCAAATATATATATATTTGACTTTTTTATAGAGATGGGGGATCTCACTTTCTTGACCCCAGGGGTCGTGAACTCCTGGGCTCAAGCAGTCCTCCCGCCTTGGCCTCCCAAATCGCTGGGATTATAGGTATAAAACACCATGGCTGGCCAACATTTGATCTTTATTTAAAGATTCCACATATAAGTGAGAGATCATGCAGTATTTTTCTGTGTCTGACTTATTTCACTTAGAATGTCCTCCAGATCCATCCATGTTGTGACAAATGGCAGGATCTCTTTCTCTTTTATGGATGAATGATATTCTATTGGGATACCTAGATTGTTTCCCTATCTTGGCTATTGTGAATAATGCTGCAGTGAGCATGGCAGTACAGACATCTTTATGAGGTGGTGATTACTTTTCCTTTGGATATGAAAGGGAGGGATTGCTGCATCATATGGCAGTTCTACTTTAAATTTCTTTAGGAACCTCCATATTGTTTTTCATAATGACTACGCTATTCTACACACCCACAAACAGTGTACAAAAGCATTCCCTTTTCTTCACACCCTCACCAACAGTTATTATGTTGTCTGTTTGATAGTAGCAGTACTCAAGTGTGAAGTGGTATCTCATGGTGGTTATTATTTGCATTTTCCTCATTATTACGGATGTTGAGTACCTTTTCATGTACCTGTTGGCCATTTTTAATATCATCTTTGGAGAAATGTCTATTCGAGTCCGTTGCCCATTTTGTAATCAGCTTATATATTTTCCTGCTACCAGAGTGTATGAGTTCTTTACAAATCTTGAATATTAACCACTTATCTGACGTATGGTTTACAAATACTTTATGTATAGGTTAACCTTTCATATTTTATTTTTTGAGACAGAGTCTCACTTTGTCACCCAGACTGGAGTGCAGTGGCATGATCTCAGCTCACTTCAGCCTCCGCCTCTGAGATTCAAGCGATTCTCCTGCCTCCTGAATAGCTGGGATTACAGGCACCTGCAACAATGCCCAGCTAATTTTTGTATTTTTAGTAGAGATGGGGTTTCACCATGTTGGCCAGGCTGGTCTTGAACTCCTGACCTCAAGATATCCACCTTCCTCAGCCTTCCAAAGTGCTGGGATTGCAGGTGTGAGCCACTATGCCTGGCCAGCCTTTCATATTTATTGTTTCATTCACTGTGCAGCTTTTTAGTTTGATGTAGTTCCATGTATTTATTTTTGCTTTTGTAGCCTGAGCTTTTGGTGGGATATACAATAAATCATTGCCGAGGCCAATGTCAATACCTTTTCTCCTATGTTTTCTTTTAGGAGTTTTATTATTTCAGTCTTACTTTTGGGTTTCTTATCCATTTTGAGTTGAGTTTTGTGTCTGGTGTAAAATAAGAGTCCAATTTCATTCGTTTGCAAGTGGAAATCTAGCTTTCCTAGCACCATTTATTGCAGAGATTATCCTTTCCCCATTGTGTCTTTTTGGTGGCCTTGCTGAAAATTGGTTGACATATATGTTTGAAATTCTTTCTGGACTCTTTATTCTGTTCCACTGCTCTGTGTTTCTGTTTTTATGCCAGTATCCTACTGTTTTGATTACTATAGCTTTGTAATATAATTTTAAATCTGGAAGTGTGATGCCTTCAACTTTGTTTTTCCTCTCAGAATTGCTTTGTGTATTCAGGATCTTTGGTGGATAAATACAAATTTTAGAATTGCTTTTTCTATTTCTGAGGAAAATATCTTTGGGATTTTGATAGGGATTGTGTTGAATATATATGTTGCTTTAGGTTGTATGGCCATTTTAACAATATTAATTACTCTGATCCATAAGCACTTATTTGTATCTTTTTAATTTCCTTCATCAATATTTTATAGCTTTCAGTATACAGGTCTTTCGCTTTCTTCATTAAATTTATTCCTAGCTATTTTACTTGTTTGATGCTATCATAAATGAGATTGTTTTCTTGTTTGTTGTTGTTGTTGTTATTGTTCTGGTCATTGGTCAATAAATATTACATTTAGACAAAGCATGTGTTAGCTTATATTTGTAAGGCTGATTTAAAATTAAAATAGTGCCATTCCCAAGGCAGTATATTTCAGTAACATAGTGCTGATTATAATTTGAGGACTTAGCAAGTTGTATCTGACACACTGAGTCCTGTTGCAATGTCAAGGGTTTTGGGCAAGTCCTGTGAGGATCAGCTGAAGCCAGGAAGCTAGATGGCCAGATTTGCCTCCCAGCTCTACAGGAAACACTTGATGGTGAAAGTCATTGGTGTGCTACTACAAAAATCAGAGCAGGGATATTAAAGAGGAACAGCGGTCAGAAGGATGTAAGTCTAGCTTTCCCCAAAGACTGAAATAAAAATACTTGCCACGGTTAGTTCAGGCAGCCAGCACTTTCTGGCTATCTCCATTGGCTGCTGAGACCAACTCGGTTGGGGAGACCCTAACCCAGCAGCGCTAGAGGAATTAAAGACACACACACAGAAATATAGAGGTGTGAAGTGGGAAATCAGGGGTCTCACAGCCTTCAGAGCTGAGAGCCCCAAACAGAGATTTACCCACATATTTATTAACAGCAAGCCAGTCATTAGCATTGTTTCTATAGATATTAAATTAACTAAAAGTATCCCTTATGGGAAACGAAGGGATGGGCTGAAATAAAGGAATAGGTTGGGCTAGTTAACTGCGGCAGAAGCATGTCCTTAAGGCACAGATCACTCATGCTATTGCTTGTGGCTTAAGAATGCCTTTAAGTGGTTTTCCACCCTGGATTCCTTGCCCTCATTCCCCTAAACCCACAACCTTCCAACATGGACATTAGGGCCATTATGAGCATGTTACAGTGCTGCAGAGATTCTGTTTATGGCCAGTTTTGGGGCCAGTTTATGGCCAGATTTTGAGGTGGGCTTGCTCACAACACATCCCCCTTCTCTGATTTGCAAATCGATAAAAGCAAAGTCAGCTTTGTCACAGTGAGCTACTTCCTGCAGGAGTCAGGATCCACATCTGCAGACTATACAAAGACAAACAACACAGATTAAAAGCACAATCATCATTGAAATCACAGAACTTCCAAGTGTTTTTATCCATTTTAATGGGTTACTAACTGCTAATTTGTCTACAGCTCCTTTAAGCACTCCAGTTCCTGGCATTAAGGTCAGGTGTGCCTGGGATGCTTTAAATATTTGCTCTTTAATTTTAAATTCTCATGTTAAGCTCCTAGAGTGGGCCATATCATTTGAGGTTGAGGTGCCACTATACCGCCATGGTTCCAGATAATAGGAACTTTTGCCATACTTCTTATCATTTCTACCATCTGACCATTTTGTTCAGATCACCTGAACATAGTGTGGCTGTGGCACACAGACTGAGAGGTGCAATTCAAGCTAAACATCCCCTTAGGGGACCAATTAATAATGATTCTGTAGGAATCGTGCGGCACCTCTGCCTGTTCTGCAAAGAAATCTTCCTAAATAAGCAAGTTCATTTTTTCTAACTGGGTCCAATCCTGTTTACAAATAGGTTTTTGAGGGCAGTATGCCCCAATTATAGGAGCAGATTTATTATGGTAAATACTGAGATCAGAAAGCATGTGTAACTGTGTCATAGAGTGATTGCATGCAGGCATTATTTTCAGCCAAGATTGATAAATATGCCCAGTAAGTATAATTGTTCTCTATGTCAGCCCTTATTGAAGGAATACTCACAGCAGTGGTAGTAACCACTATCATAGCTACCATTAAATTATTCATTGTGACTGGTTGTCCCACTTCCCTCAGGTTTTCTTCTGCCATCTGTGATAGCTTCTTGATCTGTCCCCAGGTAGGTGGCTGTGTTCAATGGGTGTTGCTTGTGACAGTTGGGGTCCTCCACAGTGTCAGCCTTGATATGGCTGCAACTGGGGGGTCCTCGGGATCCTCCCAGAGTCTCTTCCTCAGCATCTGGCTCATGATAAGGTTTTAGGTGTCTTGATGGTATCCAAATCGGCTGTTGATTTTGGCCTGGAGAAACACAAGCATAACCTCTACCCCAAGTTATTGTTTTACCTATTTCCCAGCTTTTTGTATTTGGATCTCTCCACCAAATCAGTTGTTCTGCTTCTGTCTTTGCAACTGGTTTCTGTAGATGCTGTTCAGTTGCTGATAGCATCTGGCTTTTGGGCAGGCTCAAAAAATTTAAAGTTAATAATGCTAGATTCAGTTGTATCTGTGGGGTTCCATATTCTCTATTCTCTGTCTCCCCCTTTCTGCTTTTGCAACTGCTTTTTTAGGGAGATATTCATTCTTTCCACTATGGCTTGTCCTTGAGAATTGTATGTGATACCAGTTATGTGTTTAATATTCCACATAGAGAAAAATGTAGCTAGAGCTTGGCTAGTATATCCTGGGGCATTATCTGTTTTAAAAGAAGCTGGAATGCCCATTGCCACAAACCACAGCAAAAGATGACGTTTAACACAGGCGGAAGAGTCTCCTATTTGGCATGTAGCCCAAAGTGAGAAAAGGTGTTCACACATACATGTACATAAGCTAGTCTCCCAAACGAGAGAACAATGTGTGACATCCATTTGGCAAAGAGAGTTAGGTTCCAGTCCTCGAGGATTAACTCTTCCTGTAAAAGATGAGGAATGTACCATTTGGCAAATTGGGCATCGCTGGATAATATTTTTAGTTTCTTTCCAGGTAATGTTGTATCTGTGTTTGAGACCAGAGGCATTAACATGGGTTAAATTGTGAAAGTGTCTAGCATTAGATATTGCATTAACAGCTAGGCGATCAGCCATTTGATTCCCTTCAGTCAAAGGTCCTGGAAGAGGTGTGTGAGCCTTAATGTGAGTGATGTAAAAAGGGTGCATTCTACTTCGAACTGCTGTTTGCAATTGGGTAAATAAAGTCATCAGTTGTTCATCTGTATGAAATTGTAACTGAGCATTTTCAATTAGTTGTGTGGAATGAACCACGTATGAAGAATCAGAAATCACATTAGTAAGCATATCAAAAGCAGTCAACACCTCAGTAACAGCTACAAGTTCCACTTTTCAAGCTGAAGTATAGGGTGTCTGGAAAACTTTACTTTTTGATCCAGAATAAAAAGCTTTACCATTACTAGACCCATCTGTAAAACAATGAAAATGCTTAGCAGGCTGCAGGTTGTTTACTGCAGGAATTGTAAATGCAAACCGTTCACAGTTCTGCTCAGCTAAAGGGATAGTAAAGAAACAGTCTTTTAAATCTATGACTATTAAAGGCCATTTTTTGGAATGATAGCAGGAGAAGGCAATCCTGGCTGTAATGCTCCCATAGGTTGTATCACTATATTGATGGCTCTTAAGCCAGTTAACATTCTCCATTTACCTGATTTTTTCTTAATTATGAAGACTGGAGAGTTCCAGGGGGAAAATGTTAGAGCTGTGTGCCCATTTTCTAATTGTTCAATAACCAATTTCTCTAAAGCTACCAATTTCTCTTTACTTAGTGGCCATTGTTCTATCCAAATTGGCTTATCTACTAACTATTTTAAAGGTATAGGTTCTGGAGGCCTAACAATGGCCGCCATCAAAAATGATATCCTAATCTTTGGCAGGAACTTTTTAAACCTTGCAAATGTTTTTCTAGTCCCGTACCAGGGACATACCCCATTTCATACATTGTATGTTGACTTTGAGGGCTATATAATTGTTCCGAAATTAGAACTTGTGCCCCTATTGTTTTGATAAATCTCTTTCCCATAAATTTATAGGTACAGAAGTTATAATTGGTTGAATAGTCCCAGGTTGTCCGTCAGGCCCGTCACAATGCAAAATGTAACCACTTTGATATACTTTAGCGACTTTACCAACTCCAACTATGTTAAACTGAGCGGGTTGAATTGGCCACGTGGACAGCCAGTGCTATAGAGAAGTGATTGAAATGTCTGCTCCTGTATCTACCAAACCTTTAAATTTCTTTCCCTGAAGAGTTATTTCACAGGTAGGACATTTATCAGTAATTTGATTTACCCAATAAGCTGCTTTGCCTTGTTAATTTGTGCTTCCAAATCCTCCTGTTTGTTTAATTTCGCCTTTCCCCATTCCCACATATGGCACAATCAGGAGCTGTGCTATCGCTTTCCCGGCTCTGCTTTCCAGGAAACAGAAGTAGATATAACAATTTGAATTTCCCCACTGTAATCTGAATCAATGACTCCTGTATGTATTTGTACCCCTTTTAAACTTAAACTAGACTTTCTTAAAAGTAATCCTATTGTCCCTGCTGGCAAGGGTCCACAGACTCCTGTTGGGACCTTTTGCAGGGTTTCCCCAGGCACAAGACTCCCAGCTTTTGTGCAGCATAAATCTACTGTGGCACTACCGGCTGTGGTGGGGGACAGACATTGTACAGGGGTGAGGGAATAGCCTGAGCTGGAAATGCCCCAGTTTAGAATGGGGCCCAGGACAGGCCCCTCATGGCATTTCCCGAAATTGGGTTCCCTTCTTTATCAAACTTAGAGTGACACTGACTAGCCAAATGTTTTCCTTTTTCACATTTTGGACATATTTCAGGCTCAATAGTTTTCTTTGTTCCCCTATCTAGTGGCCTGACTTGCTGACTTTTTCTATATTCTTTTTTAGTATGACCATGTTTCCCACAGTTAAAACAAGCTCCAGGAAATGGAGTAATCCTTTATCCACTCTCAGTCCTGCCATTGCCTGTGCCAACAAAGTAGTTTCATGCAGATTACCTCTGATACCATCACAGGCCTTGATATAATCAACTAAATGTGCTTTCCCTCTGATAGGTCGCAGAGCAGCCTGGCAATTGGGATTAGCATTGTCGAAAGCTAATAACTGCAGCACCATATCCTGAGCAGCCAAATCTGCAATCATCTTTTTAAGAGACTCCTGTAACCAAGCTACAAAAATCAGTGTATGGTTCTCTTGGTCCCTGTTTTATAGCACTAAAGGAAGTGTATTGTTCCCCACCTGAAGTGATTTTTTCCCCAAGCTCTAATGCACACTCCTCTAAGATGTTCTATGGCATCATCCTGCATGACCAGTTGTGCATCAAAACCAGCCCAGCCACCAACCCCCAAAAGTTGGTCTGCAGTTATATTAATTTGAGGTTCGGCCTGGGCATTGTGAGCAGCCTGAATGGAAGCTTCATCTGCCCACCAAGTTTTAAATTGTAAGAACTGAGCAGCAGTTAGACAAGCTCGAGTAAGAGCATCCCAGTCGGTAGGAATCATCTGACTGGGAACGGCAACATTCTTTAACAGTCCCATTACAAAAGGAGAACCTGGTCCATACTGATTTTTTGCTTGTTTTAATTCTTTGAGTAATTTAAAAGGAAAAGGCTCAAAAGTAGCTATAATATTTCCCTCTTGATCTCGGGGGTGTATTTTAACCGGGAACTGCCAAGCCTCTAAATCACCCTCTCGTCTAGCTTGCTGAATTCCTGCCTGAATAGAACTAAGAGGAGTCACTCAAGGCACTGCTCGAACAGCCACTGGGGCAACTACTTTTTGCCCAGTGTCCTCTGGAAAAGAAAGATCCAGAGGGTGTTTTTCTTCAAAATAATAATGAGGGGGTGCAGAACGGTAGGGATGAACCTCTCCCTCCTTTGCCACTTTAGCTTTAGCTGGCAAATAAACATGCTCTGTAACCTCTTCTGTTGCTTCGCTATACTCTCCTTCCTCCTCATCATCAGTGTGAAAAAGTTCCAAGGTGGAACGAACCAGACCCCACACCTGTCCCATTGTTACCCTGACGCTTCTGAGCTCCCCTTCTTACCCACCACGGGGATTGCTTTAAGAGTACTCGGGTGTCCTCCAGCTAGTTTTCCGTTCCAACCATTGCTCCGGCGACCCTTCGATCTGAATTTGAGCCCCCATGATGGATGCCACATGCTGAGACCAGCTCAGTCGGGAGACCCTAACCCAGCGGTGCTAGAGGAATTAAAGACACACACACAGAAATATAGAGGTGTGAAGTGAGAAATCGGGGTCTCACAGCCTTCAGAGCTGAGAGCCCCAAACAGAGATTTACCCACATATTTATTAACAGCAAGCCAGTCATTAGCATTGTTTCTATAGATATTAAATTAACTAAAAGTATCCCTTATGGGAAACGAAGGGATGGGCTGAAATAAAGGAATAGGTTGGGCTAGTTAACTGTGGCAGGAGCATGTCCTTAAGGCACAGATCGCTCATGCTATTGTTTGTGGCTTGAGAATGCCTTTAAGCAGTTTTCTGCCCTGAGCAGGCCAGGTACTCCTTGCCCTCATTCCCGTAAACCCACAACCTTCCAGCATGGGCGTTAGGGCCATTATGAACATGTTACAGTGCTGCAGACATTCTGTTTATGGCCAGTTTTGGGGCCAGTTTATGGCCAGATTTTGTGGGACTTGCTCCCAACAATTGGCCTTGGGAAGTTAGGGCTAATTGATTCTGTAAGAAGAAAGACAAGTTCCACTTTTAAACTTCACAAATTAATATGGATAAATTTTCACCATTCTTGACTAAAAAGTCAGGAATGTCCTTCATAGTTTCAGTATAAATATTAAACAGCGACATTATATCACTTAGGTTGCCAATTCTGAGCCAGGAATTCAATAGATTTCCACTCTGAAGACATAAAAGTGAATGCCTCATCACTATGCGTATCTGGCATGCTCTGTCACAGGAATATAGAAGATGCTTTTGCAGAAGGAAATGAAAACTCATAGAATTTTTTATTTCAAAGCAACAGGAGTTAGAAAACATATGAAGGACTGATCAGTAGAGACTGTTTTCTTTTCAAAAACCCTGTTATTCTTGTCAGACAGGTATTATAATTAATTTCATGGCTTCTCTAACATCTTATTAACCAGATAACCTTGAATGCCAAGTAATTCTGAAGGCAAGATGAAAACATTTGTGTTAACACAATAGTATCACTGCCTAATAAAGAAAAGGAATTAGAACTCACGTGTGACCCATCATCTGGTATGTCTTGGAGCCTTAAAAGACAGGAAACTGTTGTTAATGAGAAACCAAATAACCTCCTGGGATTATTGTGTATTTACAAAAGGGTTGGGTAGTATGCAAAAACCTGAAAACCCAGTCTAAAAGCAAACATAGGCTTATAGGCTTATGCAAACTTAAATGTGGCTGGTAGGAGAGAGATGTGATGAGGTTGCCCTTTGTTCCTCATAGGTAGTTGCCAAGGAGCAGAAGTTACCATTGTCCAACCATTGTCCATCCAGGCTTAGGGCACCAATGAGCATGGAAGGGAGGCTGACAGGGGGCTGAGGGCAGCTTGGCTGAGGCCTGCATGTCCCCCTCAGCATGAACAGCCTGGGTTCTGTGGACAGCAGGTTGATGGCAGTAGAAAGCAGACAAGCCCTTGGGTGGAAAGGGGCAGGTCCTGCTGAAGCCCCACCTTCACACCAGGGATGGCCTAAAGCATGGGGGCCAGGCTGCCAGTTCCATGGACTGGAGTGAGAACTTGTGGTGCTCTGTTCAGGCCCATCCATGGCCTCCCATGGGCCAATCAGCATGCACTTCTTCCCCTCTGAAGCCCATAAAAACCCCAGACTCTGCCAAACTTGGGCAGACGATGGGACAACCTGCCTGCAGATAGGAAATACCCACTCTGGGTCTCCTCTCCACTGAGGGCTGCAGAGACATTGGAATGACCTGCCTGTGGATAGCAGCTACCCACTCTGGTCTTCTCTCCACTGAGGGATACAGGAACATTGGGATGACCTGCCTGTGGGTAGGAACTACCCACTTCAGGTCTCCTGAGAGCTGTACTGTTACTTAATAAAGCACCTCTTTGCCTTGCTTACCCTCCAGTTTTCTGCATACCCTATTCTTCCTGGTTGCAAGATAAGAACTTGGGACCCGCTAAATGGCAGGACTGAAAGAGCTGTAACACAAACAGGACTGAAACATGCCCTTTACTCACCACATTGCAGACATGAAGAAGGAGGGAAGAAAGGAGAGAAGAGCTATGGCCCTCTGGGGAACCCAGACTTAGGAACTCCCTGAGCCAGGGCTCTAACACCCTCTTTTTTTTTTTTTTTTGAGACGGAGTCTCGCTCTGCCGCCCAGGCTGGAGTGCAGTGGCCGGATCTCAGCTCACTGCAAGCTCCGCCTCCCGGGTTTATGCCATTCTCCTGCCTCAGCCTCCCGAGTAGCTGGGACTACAGGCGTCCGCCACGTCGCCCGGCTAGTTTTTTTTTTTGTATTTTTTAGTAGAGACAGGGTTTCACCGTGTTAGCCAGGATGGTCTCGATCTCCTGACCTCATGATCCGCCCATCTCAGCCTCCCAAAGTGCTGGGATTACAGGCTTCAGCCACCGCGCCCGGCCTCTAACACCCTCTTTGAGGCTCTGTGGTTCCAGTGTCTCCGAGCTTCCAGGTGCCACCGTGTTCCCTGGTGCCCACAGTGGAAGCCACTTGCAGTATGCCTGGTCCAGCGACAGCAGGGAGCTGGCACCAAGAATTGAGGTTTGGGAACCTCCACCTATATTTCAGAGGATGTATGGAAATGCCTGGATGTCCAGGAAGAAGTTTTCTACAGGGGTGGGCTCTCATAGAGAACCTCTGCTAGGGAAGTAGGAAAAGGAGATGTGGGGTCAGAGTCCCCACCCAGAGTCCCTACTGGGGTGCCACCTAATGGAGATATGAGAAGAGGTCCCCTGTCCTCCAGACCCCAGAATTGTAGATCCACAGACAGTTTGCACCATGCACCTGGAAAAGCCGCAGACATTCAACACCAGCCCATGAAAGCAGCCAAAAGGTGGGGTATACCCTGCAAAGCCACAGGGGCAGAGCTGCGCAAGACCATGGGAATCTACTTCTTGCATCAGTGTGATCTGGATGTGAGACATGGAGTCAAAGGAGATCATTCTGGAGCTTTAATATTTGACTGCCCTGCTGGATTTGAGAGTTGCATGGAGCCTGTAGCCCCTTCATTTTGGCAAATTTCTCCCATTTGGAATGGCTGTATTCACCTAGCGCCTGTATCTCCATTGTATCTAGGAAGTAACTAACTTGCTTTTGATTTTACAGGCTTATAGGCAAAAGACACTTGCCTTGTCTCAGATGAGACTTTGGACTGTGGACTTTTGAGTTAATGTTGAAATTAGTTGAGACTTTAGGAGACTGTTGGGAAGGCATGATTGGTTCTGAAATGTGAGGATATGATATTTGGGAGGGGCCAAGGGTGTAACGATATGGTTTGGCTGTGTCCACACCCAAATCTCATCTTGAATTGTAACTCCCGCAATTCCTGCCTTTTGTGGAAGGGACCTGGTGGGAGGTAATTGAATCATGGGAGGGACTGACATGCCCTGGAGACATTTTCCCCATTGTCTTGGGTGTTAACATTCAGCTCCTCATTACTTATGCAAATTTCTGCAACTGGCTTGAATTTTCCTTGGAAAATGGGATTTTCTTTTCAATAGAAAAGACAATGCAATAGCATTGTCATGCTACAAATTTTCCAAACTTTTATGCTGTTTCCCTTTTAAAACAAAATGTCTTTAACAACACCCAAGTCACATCTTGAATGCTTTGCTGCTTAGAAATTTCTTCTGCCAGATACCCTAAGTCATCTCTTTCAAGTTCAAAGTTCCACAAATCTCTAGGGCAGGGGCAAAATGCTGCCAGTCTCTTTGCCAGAACATAGCAAGAGTCACCTTTGCTCCAGTTCCCAACAAGTTCCTCATCTCCATCTGAGACCCCCTCAGCCTGGACTTTATTGTTTGTATCACTATCAGCATTTTTGTCAAAGCCATTCAACAAGTCTCTAAGAAGTTTCAAACTTTCCCACATTTTCCTGTCTTCTTCTGAGCCCTCCAAACTATTCCAACCTCTGCCTGTTACCCAGTTCCAAGGTTGCTTCCATATTTTCAGGTATCTTTTCAGTAATGCCCTACTGTACTGGTACCAATTTACTATATTAGTCTGTTTTCACACTGCTAATAAAGACATACCCCTTCTAACCAGCTGAGAACACCACTTAAAATGTCCAGGTTTTCATTGAATATTCATAACCTTTAAGAAAAATCAGAGTCAACAGTTTTTATTAAGTGTCTATCCTGTGCCAAGAGTTCTCATGATGTGGTTTAATCTTCACCACAACAGTAAAAAATATATATATCATTACCCCCAGGGTCATACAACTAATAATGTCCTCACTCTAAGTTCATCTCTTTCCAATAAGGCATGCTGCTGCCCCAGAATCTATAATAACTATCCTCAACAACCTTCTCCTAACCCCCTCAAAAAACTAGCTTGACTTTAACCTCATATTTGCAATCATGTAAGTTAATTTCTTCACAGGTTTGTAAAATGAGTAAGCTATGTAAACAGATGCCTAAGATTGTAAGAAATGTCAAGTTTGTGATTCCTTGTCTTTCAAGCATAATACTCTGATTTCCTTATTTTCTTAAATTTAATAACTTTTTTCTTATTTATAAAAGCAAAACTAAGCTGGTGCAGTGGTTCATGCCTGTAATCCCAGCACTTTTGGAGGTCAAAACAGGAGTATCATTTGAGCCCAGGAGTTCAAGACCAGCCTAGGCAACGTAGTGAGCCCCCATCTCTAAAAATTATTTTTTAATTAGCCAGGCATGATGGTATGTGCCTGTAGCCCTAGCTACTCAGGAAGCTGAGCTGGGAGGATCACCTGAGCCTGGGAGGTTGGGGCTGCAGTGAGCCATGATTCCACCACTGCACTACAGTCTAGGCAACAGAGAGGCCCTGTCTTGAAAAAAAGTAAATACATAAAGACATAAAAGCAAAACTACATGCTATGGAAAATTTGAAAAAAATGCAAAAAGTATAAAGAAGAAAATTAACATTAACATTATGAAGTACTTCCTTGATTGATAGACATTTAATAATGTTATAATCAGATTCTACATTTAATAATATAAAATTTCCATGTCATCAAATAATTTTTGTAAATACATTTTAATGGCACTATAAAATATAATTCTATAGGAACACCATATTTATTTTCATCATTCTTTTATTGCAGAACACTATTTTTCTTTTCATCTTTTCACTGTTGTAAATAATGCTGCCCTGGCACATCATGGCACATAAACTTTTCCTAAATCTCTGAATATTACTCTAGGAGTAAATAAGGACCAAAGGGTATAAAGGATAATATTTTCAAACCCTCTGAATCTCAGTTT
The DNA here is from genome assembly GCF_000951035.1 of Colobus angolensis palliatus. Taxonomy (NCBI): domain Eukaryota; kingdom Metazoa; phylum Chordata; class Mammalia; order Primates; family Cercopithecidae; genus Colobus; species Colobus angolensis. The sequence continues at coordinate 1,446,714 of NW_012116921.1, forward strand.
GCACGTGTGAGTACTTAGATACATAGGAACTGCTTAATAAATAATCTTGAATGAATAAACATGACAGTAATGTCAGTCTCTCATGGTTGTACTTGCAGTTTTCCAAATCATTCTCTTCCTCTCAACTGTGCTTTTGTATATTCTATATTCTGTCGGGGATTGCCTTTGCACCATTTCACCTGGTTAACTGGTGCCTGTCCAGAGAAATCTCTCCTGACAAGACCCTCCTACCCCAGGGACCTGAAATCTGTCTAAGGTACCCACTTGAAGCAGTCTGTGCTTACTGAATTAATCATGTGGAACAATCACATGTTTCTACCTATGTCTGCCTGCCAGACTGTGAGTTCCTTGAGGACAAGGACTATGTTTTATTCATTTATTTATGTACTTTCCTCAGGTGCAGAAGGTCAAGTTAAACATATCTTTTGGTTCAGGGAAAATTGCCACTATTCCTGTGAAAGTCCATTTCTTATTTTTCCCCTTTGATATATTACTTTTTAATTTATTCTTTTTATATCCCCATAATCATCTTCCATTTCTCTCTCCTACACAAGCATCCATTATAATGCAATATATGTATCTTTTTGTTTGTATGTATTTTCAAAATGAGCTATGTTGTTCTATATATGTATGTCTTACTTAATTTTAATGAATTGACATACTTCTGTATCAAACACTTGTTTCTTGACTGGAATATCTTTAATTTTCAATAAATGCCCATGGAATTATGAAGAAAAAAGGATGGCATTGCAATATCCTCCTTCTTTCTAATCAGATATACTTCAATAATAAATCAAGAATTATTGATGGGGCAAAGGACTCCAAAGAGGAAGATTTTTAGATAAGGCTGTTTATTTAAATGTTTGGGATAAGAGCTGTCAAACTGGATCCAATTTAGTCCCACATGACTCATGATGCAGAGTATATTACATGCTAAAATATCTGCAGTCTATAGATCCACAAGGTAGTTCTCCAAAATGCCTCACCTGTGCGGCCAGGCTAGATTAAACGGTGCCACAAGAACACGCAGTAGAACCTCTCATGCTTTTCCATGAAACAAGTTCACTCCACATTCAGTCCTTCATTCAGCCAAGCATAGATTGAACAAACAAGTTCCACTGGGCCTGGCTGTCTGCTAGTGCTTCCATGAGCTTCTAGAAACAACAATATCATTCAAAACATCCAGGAGTTCTTGTAATTTCCAAGCACACGTGCTTTCTTAAATACCCTCAGCCAGAGCCCAGAACATATCCATTTATCTTCCTATATTTCATTTGATCTCATTTTATCTGTGGAGGCGAATGTGTTTTTATTAAAGAGAAAAGAAATTTGTGGACATGAAACTAGGAAACAAAATTAAATAGATTGTATAAAATATTTCATACAGACTAAAAGCTATAGAGAATGATATAACAAACATCACATATCCCTGCCCAGCTTAAGAAATAAAACATTGCAAATAACTGAAAACCTCTGTGCACCCCCTCTTTAGTCACATTCCTCTGATCTGTACCCAGAAATGTCCCTGTTCTGAATTCATTGTTTGTCAATCCCATATTTGTCTTTCTATTTCCGCTACCTGTGTAGGTATGTCTCTAGAATGTTAGTTCCCAGAAAGCAAGTACTTTTCTTTGTTCACTGATACATCACCAACACCTAGAGCAACATTTGGCACATGACAGGTTTTCAAAAAGTATTTATTAACTGTTGAATAAATAATGTATTCATAATAATGTCAGGATTTTTTCATATTTTAACCCCTTATAAAGTGTTTCATATTGTATATATCCTCCACAACTTAATTTGTTTGTTCAATCTATGCTGATAATGTACCTCTGCTCCATTCATTTCATTGCAATATAGTGTTCCAATGTAAGATTAGAAGACAATTTCTTTATCTGTTCCAATGATGGGCATTTAGGTTGTTTCTATTTCTAATATTGTAAATTTGTTGCAATATTAGTCCTGATACTGTCTTTTTGCTCTATTATGTAAGCATTTTTCTATAATAAACAGCGGGGGAGAAAGTGGGAAGGGGCTGGCTCTTGCCTCTGCTATCTTTCTTCCTCTTCTAAATCTCTAGATGAATGGGAAGTTGGGAAATCAGCTCAGTGCTCTCGGCATCAGCTTCCTCACAAGTAAGATGAGGCCATTTGGTCAGCCAGTCTTTCAATGGGTTTAGGTATCTTCAACTTTATTATTAGCAACAATGGTATAAGTAGTTCGGAAAGGACTAACTTCCTCCATGTAAACTTTCTGTATTTTTCTGAATCAGTTTTGTTCCATGGCCCTATCTTATTGGTAAAGGAACTTTCATTCTCAGTCATGGTACAGGGAGCCCCTTCTTCCTCTTCTCCAGGGTCTTAATAGGGTCTGGAAAGACTCACCTGGTCCAAAAAGTTTGAGGAAGAAGCTTCTAGTCTTCAGCTCTGTAGGGTCAACATGAGATGCTTATTGTTCAAGCCTGTGTGATCCACTCAAAAGTGGGCTGCTCTACTACAGCATCCATGCTGCTGTGACCGGATGGACCACAGGGAAAGTTGAGACCCCAGCTATCTACCTGCCAAACCCAGGACTGTCAGCAAGGGAATAGGGTTCAGGTCTTCTCCATTTGTAAACTACCAACCCCTCTTTACTCTGGAATATTCTCACTCTCCTGGCTGGGATAGACAGTGTTGGTTCATTCCACTGCCCTCAAATCCTACTCTTGATTTATGTCATCTTGGTCAGTATTACCCCATCCACCCCAGGATCCCAGAGCCTAGCCATTCTCTCTCTCTCTCTCTCTCTCTCTCTCTCACACACACACACACACACACACACACACACACACACATGAACCAACAGCAGGAAAAGAAAAAGATATGGTTACTTTCTCATCACATATCTAGCTAGCTTTATTTCTAGAGATTTTAATTATTTTTATTTTCATCAGCTTTATTTACTCTGAGAATTATTGCATTCTAACAAAACATATTTAAATTCTGTAGACCAGACCATAGCTATATTGTTTAATTTATACTTTCCAAAGAGAGTTAATAGATTTACCAAAATAGGAAATTAATGTTTGTCACCAAAACAAATCTTTATCAGGCAAAGTCAAGTTGAATATGTAACACTTATACCTGCAGCTCTTCAAAATGGAAAGGTTTTAACTGATTTCATCTGGCACACAAGTAATTGGATGACATTAGTCTTACACATTTTCTTGAGTGGGTCTAAGTTGCCATTTAAATGGATATGTTCTCTCTCAAGTTGTTCTTTCTTTTGTGGAGTTTAGTTCATACATTACAATCCTTATCAAGAGTTAAAACTTCAAGTGTCATCTTCTCTCTGGACAAAGATATTGAGCAAGATAGTTAATCATGTTGCCGTTCCTTTTTTGCTCTGTGATAGGAAGCTTTTTCCACTGTCCAAGCAATGATGATTACCAGCTCACTTTTGCTGAGCACTCAGTTTCAGGTATTAAAGTGAGTGTTTCACAAACTTCTTTATCCATACCAGAGCCCTGTCTAGTGGGCATTAGTAAGCCCATTTCATAGATGAGAAAACTGAGACTCTGAGTGTGAAATTACTTGGCCAAAAACATCTAATATATCGCTAACGCAGGAATTGAACCAGATCTCCCTGACTTCAAAACTGCTATAATCTGAATGATTGTTTTCCCCCAGAATTCACTTGTTGAAACCTAATCACCAATATGACCGTGCTGGGAGGTGGGGCTTTTGGGAGGTGATTAGGTCCTGAGGGCAGAGCCATCAAGAAGACATAAGTGTCTTATAAAAGAAGCCCCAGCTCGCCCCAGCAAGCTGCCTTGCCCATCCCACCATGAGAAGGAATCCCGCCATGGCAGGCAATGTTTGTTGGAGAACACGAACAGGGGAAGCCCCTAAAATAGTAGGTAATTCCTCAATAGTAAGTTTTAGGATGTAATAGTGAGGGCACAGCCAGAAGGCATCATCTATGATCGAAAAACAGGCCCTCACCAGACACTGAATCTGCCAGAGCCTTGAACTTCCACTTCCCAGCATCCAGAACGGTGAGGTATAAATTTCCATTGCTTATAACTCACCTAGTCTATGATGTTTTATTATAGCAGTCCAAACAGATGACGGCAGAAACTACTGCTCTACACCCAGTAGTCATTGCCCTCGCTGCACATTAGAATCACCGGGTAAGCTGGTAAAACCTCCCCACATTCACGCCCCACCCCCAGAGATTCTGAGAGTGAAGGCTGAGCAAAGTTAGGTTTTAACATCTCCCCCGGTGATTGTAATGTGCGTCTGGCATGAAACCCGCTGTAACTAGCTAGGAGGGCTGACAGCTGAAAGGGATCAAGTCTACAAGAATAGAGCAGAGCAAAAGCACCAGGAGTGGTGGTCTCCAAAATGTAAGAAAGAATGATTTTTAAAATTCATTTAAATGTGAAGGAAATGTGTTAATTCATGCAAGTGTCCCGTAAAATCAGAGAAGAGTACCTGAAGTGCCTAGGATTTTGCAGTTTCCATGCGGTTATTCAGCTCGGACTTTGTCCACTCTAAGGCAGTGTCTGTTTGGAGAAAATGAATGGTGGAAGCCCCTAACACAGCAAATAATTCCTCAATACTAAGAGTGAGATTTCATAGAATTTAGGGAACTGTAATGATAAGACTCTGCTACTGCAGTTGTTTCCTCAGCTGATTGAGCTCTGTGGCAGATTTTATCTTTGTTTTGCCCCAGGTTAAGGGCACTAGTTTCTGATCTCCCAGGAAACTTGGGATAAACCCCACCCTGACTGCAGCTCTCACCTCTGAGCATGGAGAGGTTTTACTTGGCATCTGCCTGAATGCAGATGTCTCAGGTTAACAGGCTGTTCTGGTGTTACACCTTGCTAGAGAAGACAGCCATCTTGACCTGGTTACATTTCTCCATCTCCAAGCTTGGGCTGGGGCCCAGGGGGAGAGTAAGAATTGACTGGGCAGAGAGCATGTGCCAGGAAGCGAGAACAGCACCTTCGAAGGCACAGACTTAAAAGAACGAGGATGGGCCTCAGTTCCAAGTCTGGAGACCAGCCGTCCCAGCTTACCTGGTAAAACCCCCCATCTGGGAAAACCCCTTCATCCTGAGCAAATAGGATGGTTGGTCACCCTAATTCCAAAGAACCATGCAGAATGGGAAAGAAGTGGCATGCAGGTCATCACTGAAGCCTAAAACCTGCTCTTCTCACCTGCTTCATGCAGCCTTTTCTGCAAACCAATGAACTCCTCTGTGTGGGCCTGTTTGAGTCTCATTCTAGTATCTGGGGTCTGTTGTCTTCCTCTCTGTGCATCACCTCACTTTTCTGGAGCACATCCTGTAGTAGTTTCCTCAAAAAAAAGTCAGTGGGAGGTACACTTTCTAAAAGTCTTCCATTGCAAATGGCTTTATTCTTTCCTCATAATTTTCTGACAGTTTGCCTGGGTTTTTAATCCTTGTTTTCGCAAATCAGTTCTCCTCAAAATGTTGGAGGCATTGGGCCACTGTCTTCTGCCTTGCCATATTGTGGTCAGGCGTTGTTCTGATTTTCAGTCCTCTATCCTTGTGACCTGTGCCCTCCTCTCTCCTCACATTCCTGGAAGTTTTAAAGACCTGTCGGTGTGCCTGGTGTTCTGAAGTATCCCGCTGATGTACCTTGGTGCAGATCTTCTTTCATTCACTGGGCTGCACACTTGCTGTGGTCTCTCAATGTGGAGACTCAGGTGCCTCAAGTTTGGAACATTTTACAGTTGGTTTTTTTTCTTTACTCATTTTCTACCCTCTGCTCTTTCTGTTCTTGCTTTTTAGAATTGGATATAAGGCTTTTAGAATTGATTCTCTCCTTCTCTAACTAAATTTTCTCTCATTTTCTACCTAAATTTTCTACTACCTTCTGCTTTTTGCAAACTTCCTTAACTTCACCTTCCATCTGTTCTACTGAATTTATTTCAGCTGTCATAGTTACAATTTTCAAGAGCTCGTTCTTTCTTTAACTGTTCCTTTTTCAAACCATATGTTTTTAATTTTGTGGATTTCTTGTATCTTTCTGAGAATAATGTTTAAATTGCTTTCTAAATTTTGTCTGTTGCATTATTTTTGTTTCCGTTGGATTTTGTTTGTTTATTGGGACCTCTTTCCTTTATATTTAAAAGTTCGCTCCTAAGTTTTGAGATTCATGGCTGTCCATTGGTATTCGTGTGTGCCTGGGGGCCACTGGAGTAGGAGGCTCAGCCAGTGGTGGGCTGTAGTCCAGCAGATTTAGGCTGCCTATGAGCTTCCTATTTGCTATAACAAATTACCACAAACTTAGTGACTTAACACAAATTTATCATCTTACAGTTTGGGAGACTGGAAGTCCTAAAGTCAAGATGTCGACAGAAACCAGGCATGGTGCCCAGCCCCTGTAGTCCCAGCTACTCAAGAGGCTGAGGCGAGAGGATCACTGGAGCCTAGGAGTTAGAGGCTGCAGTGAGCTGTGATTGTGCCAGTCCACTCCAGCTTGAGAGGCAAGATGAGACCCCATTTCTTAAAAAGGAAAAAAAAAAAGGCAAAACAAAACAAATGTCAGGGGTGGTTGGCAAAAGGTGCCAACTTCCCGAGGCTCCACCCCAGTGAGCAGGCAAGTTGGAATTTTTATGGGGACCTCCTCCCACCTGGCTGTCTCAGTACGATGTGATGTGCACGGTTACAGAGATGTAACATGCTCGGTGAACACATTAGAGGGGAGACTGGTTCCAATGAGGGAAGAAGAGTGACTTGAGTTCAGTCTTAAAATGAGTCTTTTAATCAGATGAGTTGGGCAGGTAGCTAGGCAGGTCATTCTAGGTGAAGACGACAGGCTGAACAGATGACAGGGCATATTGAGGGACAGCCGGGAGGATGTATGGGCTCATCAGTGGCAAAGATAAGCCTACGGGATAGGCTGACCCAGATCAGAAAGAACTTTGCATACTATAGTAGTGTAAAGTCCCTGACAGCCTTGGAGCAGAGCGATAACATGGAAACATAACATTGCCACCCATGTGGATAATGGACTGAAGGAGATACTGGTTTCAGGGATGCTAGTCAGGAGGGCATTTAAATTATTAGGGCGAAAGAGATGATGGAGGTGCAGCCAGGGGAGAAGCAGGGGGAATAATGAGAGGAGAGAGAGATTTAGGAGAACAAGGGAGAGCGAATATCCAGTACCTTTTATCTAATTCCAGAATTAAATTCTGATGGCAGACTCTGGGAACTCTTTGCCAAGAACCTGGGTGCTAACTTAGTGGTTGTTCTTGGAAAGAGGAAGCAGCCTCTTCCCTTTTCTTCTCTGCTTCTCACTGTGCTTGCCCTCCTGCTCTGCACACTGCTTAAATATTGTTAGCTGGTGGAAGGTTTGAATCCTGATGAAATGTCCAAACCCTCTCTTCCTGGGATATAGTTTTCTCATTCATGAAATGGAGGTGCTGCCACTTCAGGGTCCCATAAAGAGATAATGCTGATGCCAGGCCAGGGAAAAAAGCAATACTCAAGATTACCTTTTTAAAAAGTTCACTGCAATGTTCAGTAGATGAAAAATGTGTAGCTGTAATTCATTGAAGGTAATGAGTTGTCTGTTCTTAAGTTACCATGGCAACTGCTCAATTAAGTGAAAAAAAAAATAAATATGCTACAGTTTCTCTTGAGCTCAACATTCTTTAAAAAGAAAACAAAAAGTAATATGCTTGATAAGATATTTTCTCCAAAGCTTTCCTAGGACTTTGCATTTCCTTGCTTTGCATCTTAACCGGGATGTCTTATTCACCTGCTGCATACTGAGCTGAATGCTAGAGTTGTCGTTCGTGGTTGGGAACACATGCACCTTAAATGTTCCCCTCAGAATGCTGTTTGATAATGTTTGCTTACACCGATGCTTAGACAGAATTCTAAGGTGGTGGAGTGGAGCCTGTATCAGAAGAGTAAGTGAGAGTAGTGGGTGGGTTCTAGCACTGGATGTGACCCCAAACTTTCTTTATAACTTTAAACAAGCAATATGACTTTTCTGAAAATATGAATAATAGTTCCTGCCTTGACCGTACTAAGAAACAAATGATATAATAATAACATCTTGCATTTCTACAAGAATTTACAAAATGCTTGCAATCCTCTCGTTTCCTCTTAGTAGTCACCCTCTGGAGTGAACATCGTTCTTCCCACTTGAGACGGAAGGAAAACCTCCAGGCCATGCTTTACACAGAATCTCAAGTGATCTTTATTTAAAAGCACAAAACTGATCACACCACTTCTCAGCTCCCAGCCTTCTGATGTCTTACTTCTTGTTGCTTCTGGGATAAAACCTGACTGCCTCACCATGGCCCGTGAGGTTCTGCTGGATTCCTCTGTTCACCGTCCTCCCAGCTCTCTGAACCCCAGCCTGACTGGCTTGCTTTCAGCTTCTCTAAGACGTGTGCTGCTCTTCCTGCAGCCCTTTGCATCCGCTGGTGCTCTTCCTGGGACGTGTTTGTCACTCCCCAGCCATCCACCCTTCCTTTTCCTTCCCTTCCCTACTTGCCCAGCTTAGAGTCTACTCCTCAGCCCAATCCAGATCAGAGCTCCTGTTTCAATTATCCTAGAACTCTATACTTCATATACACCCGTGTTTAACATACATTTATTCATATCGTTACCTAATATCAGTTTGCTAGACACCAGACTTCATGAGGAGAGGGACCATGTTTGTTAACCTGCCATTGCACCCCCATCCTGGGCACAGTACCTGACAGATCAGGACAGATCATGCCCTCGAAACTGAATAAAGACCTCATTGATGTTAACTAGAGTGCACAGCAGAATTTGGCCCAAACCTAGTGACTTAGCCCATTTTGTGCTGCTGCAACAAAATGTCACAGACTAGGTGATTTATAAAAAGCAAAAATTTAATCCTCACAGTTCTGGAGTCTGGAAACCAAGATCAAGGTGCCAGCATCTGGTGAGGGCCTTTTTGCTACATCCTCACATGTTGGAACACAGAAGGGCAGCAGACAGC
>NW_012116921.1:1455922-1557703 GCF_000951035.1 Colobus angolensis palliatus
CAGGATGGTCTCGATCTCCTGACCTCGTGATCCGCCCGTCTCAGCCTCCCAAAGTGCTGGGATTACAGGCTTGAGCCACCGCGCCCGGCCCACAAGCCCTTTTTAAGAGGACTCTGCCCTCATGATCTAAACACCTCCCAGTGGTCCCCACCTTCTAACACTGTTGCACTGGGGATTCAGTTTTCAACACATGAGTTTTGGAGGGGACCAACACATTCAAATCATAGCAACCATAGCACCCAGGGTAGGGATCTAGTGCTTTTGCCAACATACCACACTGCATTGCAGGTAGTAGAAATGAAAATATTTTCCATGTGGAAAGCAACATATAAATGCAAGACACTGAAATGTAAAGAAAATACAGTAGCTTCTATGGGACCACATTAACTTAGATGTGAACATGCATCAAGTTGTAACTCTTCCTGAATTGTAACATACTCCTGCATAGAAAATCATATCAAATTGCCTCATTTATTCATTCATGGATAGGGAAAAATGCATGGAGTCTTTGGAGTTCAATCCCCTGGGTCAGGGTATCAGCTCTTTTACATACCAGGGGTGAGACATTGGACCTTGTGTCTCTCCTCCCCCAAGCCTCCCTTTCTTTCCTTGTAAGGTAGAGGCTCCTGATTTCTCCTTCACAGGATTTCTGTGAACAGACTCACAACAATGAACACATTCACAACAATGAGAAGTTCTCTTTCCACCCCACAGACTTCTGTTCTGTGCAGAGCCTGCTGCTCAGTAATAAGTAAAAAAAGAACAGGAAAAACACTTTGGAAATCCAAGGCTGATGATTTAGAAATGTGCTTTTGTGAAGCTGATGTTCAAAGGTAAAAACTGTTTTGAGCATAAAACAGTTATTTTATAGTCTACTTAGTTCTCACATGGTAATTTCATACCCGATATTTTTCTAAAATATATACTAATGTGTCAAATCCATAGCATAATCTTCTCCGTATTTACTCCTCTTTAAGGCTTTTAATTCTTTGATTTTAGTACACAGAAAGAAAAACCATGAAGAGGCATTGATGATAAGTGTTGATTCCAGCCTATGAAATATTCCCACTGTCCTTTAAAGTTTGGGGTCTTTACAGCCTCAGAGGAAGAAGGGGAGGAGGCTGCTCTGAATTCATACAGTCTGGGAGGACCAGCCCTGTCCTCTCTCAAGGTGGACTGATTTCAGAAGCAGTCAGCCTGCCCTGCACTTACATCATCCCTTCCTCATCATCCCTCACCTGGTGCTCACAACAGTATCATCATGTAAGCACGGGAAAGGAATGCTTCCTCTATTAGGAGCCAGCGAAGGCCAAGACCAGCAGCAGCAGCTCCAGAATGTTTACAGGGGAGGAGCTTACGTGCTGGGGTAGGGCCAAAGGGGGTCTTAGAGGACTGGCCTGAGGCCACTTTAGTACATCAAGCCCCTTGGCTTATAAATGGAGGCATGTTTATTTGAATCTTGAGGGGGGATGGGAGACGTGGTTGCAGTGTCTGACTGACACCATTGAAGTGGCATTTGCAAAAGCAGTAAAACTCTGCTTTGCTTCTTTTCCCTGTACTCTCTTTCCTTAATATTTAATATGGAAAAAAGTGATAAACCTTCACCTCAAGTCAGGCCACTGCTAGCCCATATGGTGCTTTTGTGCACATTAGAAAAATATCCCCCTCTTGGCAGACGCATCAGTGAGACACACAGGTTGGTGACTGGATTCAGTCCCTACTCAGCTCCTTAGCCAGGAATATTTGTGCAGTGCACAACTGTAGAGCTGTACCTGGCAGCCGTGCCTCAGAGGCAGGCCTGTGGCTTCAGGTCCCAGGAAAGGGCTGCCTTCACTCAGTGGCAAGGGTCCAGCCCTGGATTTTGAATTTCCCAGCTTTTAAGAGTTAACTCTCATGCTTGCTTTTCTGACCTGAGCCTCTTTCATTTCTGCTTTTGGCAGTTTTCTTTTTTCTGTACCACATTATATATGAAGGACTTTCAGAAGTAGAGAAGAGCAGGCCGGTTTCCTTGGCTTCTCCATCTAATTGTGTTTGGTACTTGGTTGAACGTGTGCTTTTCCAGATGATGTCACCATGTCTTTAAATAGTCCTCAAATACTCTTTGCTAAAGGCTTTTCAAAAGACAGTAAAATGTTTCTCTTTACCTGCTTTGGAGCTTAGTACTGAGATTTTTGAGACAAACAGGAGCTATAAAGGCTGGCTTTTGAGTTCAACACGTTTCCAGGAGGCGTAGAACTCGACTAGGTCACTCGAGAAACCAACCTGGTAGCTGTCTTCTGCATTGTCTTGGTGAAATTATAGCAGAGAGCCAAAATAGAAAGGGTAAAAGTCCTTGAGCTAAAGGATTTTCGAATATTGTTTCAAAGTAAGAAGTGCTGCATATTCAGTTAGCTGTTGCTGTGTCACTGCCTAGATCTTAGTGGCTTAAAACAACATCCATTTATTAGTCCTCTTGGTTACTTTTGGAGGGAAGGAGGGTTGGCTGAGCAGTTCCACTGATCTAGACTGGGCTCAGTTGATCTCAGCTCACTCACATATCTGCAGTGGGATGGACAGTTTTGTGTGTCAACTTTGCTAAGCTATTGTACCCAGTTATTTAATCAAATACTAATCTAAGTGTTGCTGTGAAGGTGTTTTGTAGATTTGATTAACATCTACAATCAGTTGACTTTAAGTAAAGGAGAATTCCTCAGTAACGTGGGTGAGTCTCATCCAATTCATTGAAAAGTCTTTAGAACAAGATTGAGGTTTCCCAGAGGAAGAAGGAATTCTGCCTATGGCCCGCAGTGAGAGCTCTTGCCCAAGAGTTTCCAGCCCTATGGATTTCAGACTTACCTAACCAGCCCCTACAATTGTGTAAGCCAATTTCTTGCAATAATCTCATAGCTATAGACAGCGACATAAATAAACAACAGGTTCTGTATGTTTATAGAACCCTAACTAAGCCATGTGGTCAGCCGCTGGGTCAGCCAGAGCCTTGCTGATCTGGGATGGCCTCAGCTGGGATGACCCAAACTCTGCTCCATGTGGTCCCTCATTCTCATGTCCTCATGGCAGTGGCAGGAGCCTAAGGGGGGAAATGGAAGCATGCAAGATACTTGAAGCGTAGCCTTGGACTGTAACCTCTTCCTCATTCTATTGGCTGAACAGCAAGTAACAAGACTGGCACAGGTTAAAGGGTGGGGGGAAAATAATCACTTCTGGATGTGAGGATCTACAAAGTGACATTGTAGGGGGCAGGAATGCAGGGAAAAGTGAACATCTGAGGCTACAGTTGTCATTGATCTGCCATAGGCAGTTTGGTACAATGGTGCAGGAAAGGACAAACATCAGAATGTTTTGTAACTTCCAATATGCCTTTTTCCTCTCCTTGAGGGAGTTAAAACTATGAAGTAAAATACTCATAGTCTTAATTTTCTCACTTACAGATAAAGGGTAATGAAGCTTACCTTGTAGTGTTAGCATGAGAATAATGAGAGCTACAAAAGCATCTGTTGCACTACTTGTCAGGAGCTCAATAAATAATGCATCCCTGGCCAGGCGCAGTGGCTCACACCTGTAGTCCCAGTACTTAGTGAAGCCAAGGCAGGTGGATCACTTGAGCTCAGGAGTTTGAGACCAGCCTGGGCAACCCGACAAAATCCTGTCTCCACAAAAAATACAAAAATCAGCCAGGCATGGTGGTATGTGCCTGTAATCCCAGCTACTCAGATGGCTGAGGTGGGAAGATCGCTTGAGCCTGGGAGGCAGAGGTTGCAGTGAGCTGAGATGATGCCACTGCACTCCGGCCTGGATGACAGAGTGAGATCCTCACTCAAATAATAATAATAATATTAGTAAGAACACATCTCTTTACCAGCAACCCTTGAGCATGTACTGCATGTAAGAATAAAGAAGACAAAATAAATTGGAGGCACAGGACTGGAAATTTTATTTAAGTGTCTTTGTAGATCGATATTCATAGGTAAAAACTGTGTTCAATAGAAAATATTTGTTTGACAAATAGTTTAGTCTTATGTGGTAATTCCACTACAGTTTTGAATTTATAGCCTTAATATAACCTTATGACCACAAACACAACCCAGTCCCCATAATTTGTCTTCATGATTTTGAATTTTCTTATTTTATGGCACATTTAGAGGATATATATATCTATATTATATACAGATATATATATATATATATTTTGAGACAGAGTCTCACTCTGTGGCCCAGGCTGGAGTGCAGTGGCACGATCTTGGCTCACTGCAACCTCTGCCTCCCAGGTTCAAGCGATTCTCCTGCCTCAGCCTCCCGAGTACCTGGGACTACAGGTGTGTGTCACCATGCCTGGCTAATTTTTTTGTATTTATAGTAGAGACACGGTTTTACCATGTTAGCCAGGATGGTCTCAATCTCCTGACCTCATCATCTGGCCACCTCGGCCTCCCAAAGTGCTGGGATTACAGGTGTGAGCCACAGCACTTGGCCTAGAAGATACATTTTTTAAAGTTGGTGCCCAGATTTTGGAATCAAGCAGACCTGAATTCAAACTCTATCTCACACACTTTCTAGCTCTATGATTGAGGCACATCCCCTAAGCCCTAAGACACAGCTTTAGATCTGTAAAATGGGGATGGTAATACCTCCTTCAGTTGGCTTCTGTGGTAAGCAAATTAAATAATATAAAGTAAATATAGTTATTGTTATTATAACCAGTATAGTATGATGATAGAAACATTCATTCAGGGTTTAGAGTGCACTGACATGCTTTCTGAATTGTTTCCACTGCCCGCTTACTTCACCTCTTCATACTTTTCCCCACTGCAGTAGTACTGACCTTTATTAAACTAGCATATTGGGGCTGGTTAGAGACCTATCTTCTGCAACTGGAGTAGTATGGAGTTTCATCTAGAAACCATAGAACTTGTGGATCTTAAAGCCTATCCCCAAAGATTGCCAATGCAAAGGAAGTATCTGTCATTGGAGTGCCAAAGGACATATGGAATGCCACATAAGGTGGCATTAAAAGCCCACAGCAAATTACATTGGTAGTAATGAAGATAAAGTCATCATAATTAATAATGAAAAAGCAAGAATAGCAGCAAAATGCATCCTTCCTGAAAACTGTTAAGATTGCCAGTTTCAGTATGTGTACATATTCTGTAGGAGCATTGAACATTATCAGCCTTGTACAGCGGCCAGATTCTTAAGAAAATGCTGAATTGGAGTTCTCCAAAGCTCTACAAACATGCTCAGCTTAGGTTAGGGATTCCAAATCTTCTTAACCCTTAATAACTTATTTATTAGATTAATGATAAGTACCTCTTTAAATGTAGGCCAAAATGAAATTCTATATACTCATACCAGTATTCACCCAAGAAAGGATCTTGCAATTGTGCATAAGTTAAGCAGGATTCAGTGAACTTGCTGCCTGCCACCTGCAAGTAACCTAGCTAAAATTGTCATAAACAATTAAAAATGTTATTTTCTTCCTTACCCACATTTTAAAGGTAGATGATCCCAGAGTTGGTCCAGCAGAGACACAAGGTCACACGGGGCCCAGGCAGTTTCCCTATTTCCATCTGCCCTCCTTAACGCCTAGGGGATGCCTCCTTTTGTGGTTGCAGGCTGGCAGTGGTGGATCCAAATGTGGCATCTCACACAACCACTTGTAAAACCAGAATGGGAGAGTGAGGCTGATTCTCCCATGTGTGTCTCTCTTTTTTAATAGAGAAAACATCTTTCTCCCAAAGTCCCCCAAAATATTGCTTTTCACATCCTGTTTTGGTCACAGACCCATGCCCATAATGCAAGGGAGGATGGAAATGCAAGGATGTGGCATTTTCTGCATCCAAAAAGAGAAGTGGGCTCTACCTGCAAGAAAAGAAGAGAGAGGAAGGGCCGGGCACAGTGGCTCACTCCTGTAATCCCAGGACTTTGGGAGGCCAAGGCAGGTGGATCACTTGAGCTCAGGAGTTCAAGAACAGCCTGGACAACATGATAAAACACCATCTCTACTAAAAATTAAAAAGTGTTTTAAAAGGCTGGGTATGGTGGCACGCACCTGTGGTCCCAGCTACTAAGGAGGCTGAGGTGAGAGAATCACTTGACTCCAGGTAGCAGACGTTGCAGTGAGCTGAGATGATGCCACTGCACTCCAGCCTGGGTGACAGAGTGAGACCCTGTCTCAAAAAAAAAAAAAAAAAAAAAAAAAGGAGGAAGATTGAGGAAGACTAGGCATCTAATAGTGTCTGCCAAAGAGGTCACTGAGGGAGGAGGAAGAAAGGACTCTGGAGCCACCCATTCCACCTTCCCCAATAGTAGCCCCATTCATATCAGTCTTAGATGTTACACTTCCCTGTGAGATTTTGTTTGACCAAAAGCTTCCATGGATAAAATCATTTGCAAATCTTGATTTTGGCACACACTCAAATACCTAATATACTCAGTGACTCAAAACTGACTGCTCCCCATTCCATTCCCAGCACCTGGAACAGTTCCTAGCACGTAGTAGAAGTTTGTATGGATTTCCTATCATCACCATAGCAGATTGCCACAAACTTGGTGGATAGAAGAGCACACATTTACAGTTCTGGAAGTCAGGAGTCCAAAATAATTTTCACTGGGCTAAAATCAAGGTGTCAGTAAGATTGCAATTCTTCTGGAGGCTCTAGGGGGAAATCCATTTCCCTGCGTTTTTCAGATTCTAGTTGCCCACATCCCTTGACTTGTGACTTCTTCCATCAGTGGCATCATTCTGACCTCTGCTTCTATCACCACCTCTCCTCTGACTCTGACCCTCTTGACTCTTTCTTAGAAGGACCCTTGTGATTGCATTGAGTCCACCCAGATCATCCAGGATGATCTCACCATTTCAGGATCCTTAACTTATCCACATCTGCAAAATCCCTTTGGCCATGTAAGGTAACATACTCACAAGTTCCAAGTATTAGGACATGGACATCTTTGGTGGGGGTGGGAGGATTATTCTGTCTACCACAGAACTCAATAAATATTGGTTGAATTGTTGCATGAGCAGTAGAATCTCAGCATTGGGTTTTTTTGTTGTTGTTGTCGGGCCAGGGAGTGTTTTGTTTGTTTTGTTTTGTTTGAGACAGGGTCTCACTCTGTTGCCCAGGCTGGAGTGCAGTGGTGTGATCACAGCTCATTGCAGCCTCAAATTCCTGGCCTCAAGCTATCCTCCCACCTCAGCCTCTCAAAATACTGGGATTACAGGCATGAGCCACCATGCCCAGCCTCAGAAGCTTCTTTAGACAGCACCTAATCTAACCTCCTACACAGTCTAAGAATCTCTTGACTGCCAGATAGTTATTCTGCCTCCACTTGAACACCTCTGGTGCTGGAATCTTCAAATCCACCCTTCCAGGATTGGACGGCTACAGACCTTAAACATTTAGACCTTTCTAAATGCCTATGCACTGATACTACTTCCGCCCTTCTTCCTTCTGGAGAAATCTACTGATTGTATCTTCTCTATCACTATTTTTACTGTATTTTGAAAAAAAGAAACTGTCTTCTTCTTATATTCATCATTTACAAATCTTTACTTAGCACATCTCTGTTAGTCATTTGGGTGCAAAAAGATAAAAGACAGCCCCATCTTTGAGAAGGATTTTGGAAAGGCAAATTCTACACATACGCAGTTAAGTAGCGATACAATTAAATGAGATCATCTATGTAAAGTGCTTAGTGCTGTCCCTGGCATATAGCAAATGCTCTTGTTGCTGTTCTTACCACTTACACATGCTCTGAGCCAAATGGATTATTCACGGGGAGTTTGGTGAGAGTAAAGTGACTGCCAAAGGCTCAGGGAGGAGGGGAGGTAGAGGAAGGGGCAGAATGTAAACAAGCTCAGGGCAAATATGTACATATATATAATATATATATATACACATCTGTATAGCTCTATATGGAGCCTTTATATATATATGGTACCTAACAAAAGTAAGAGACAAGCCAGTGTGCTCTGTAATTCCCAGTGACTGAAGCTCAGCTTTGCCATTTTATTTCTGTTTTACAAGGAATTAGAAAACAAAGAGGTAAAGGTCAAATAACTCTCCTTGGCAAGACTAGTCAGACGTGACTTTATGGCCAACTTTAACTTTATATGAAATTAAAATGGGAACTTTGCCCCTTCCTTTAAACCACCAGCCTAACAAAGCTTTTCTTAACAATGGTGCCACATTTGGCATCTGAAGACAAGATCAAAGTGTTTCATAATCTTCTGGCAGAGAGTTGAGTTAAACACATATTTGACATGATGAAAACAGGAACTTAGAGAAAAACAGTGAGAAAAATTTTTCTGTAAAATTTCTTATTAGAGACAGTAATATTGCAATTTATACATAAGAGAAGAAAAATACCATTTCTCCTAGAGAACTAGGTCCATTAAAGCAGTTTATATAGAGAAGCTGCAATTTAATACAACTGGAAAAAGGTTAGCCTAGCATCCACCACATTTTTTTGAACCCTGTTTACTCGGTTATACAAGTACTTTACAGCAAGCAGACCTCCAATTGTGTAGTTCAGTGAATGAGAAATGGGACTTGCTGCGGAATAAATTCTGGGGTGTAACTAAATTACATACCATTTCCCATATTTTTTTT
This sequence comes from Colobus angolensis palliatus, assembly GCF_000951035.1. Lineage (NCBI taxonomy): Eukaryota > Metazoa > Chordata > Mammalia > Primates > Cercopithecidae > Colobus > Colobus angolensis. Next base: position 1,464,532 of record NW_012116921.1, read on the forward strand.
CTTTCAAATTGCCCATTACTTTAAATGAAAACATGCTTTAGAAAAAAATTGCAACCACTCAAAATTTCTCAAGGACCAGTCTCCCTTCTCCCTGGTGATAAAATGTAGTTATGTTTTTATTTTTCAATATTCTCCTGCTGAAGTAACAAGGGATTTCAAAACTTCATTCACAGTTTACCAGTAAAACCTGTAAAATTCATTTTCAGATCATTGGTTAAGCACAATCCAGCTTCAGCTCCACTTTTAGCAAATGAATACGTCTTCGTTTCTATTCATATGACACCAGGAGCATTTCTAACGATGCCCCTCCCTGCTCACCATACTCTGTCATCCTGCACTTGATACACGGATGTGTCATCTCACTCCACCCAGGTCAGCCGGAGGAAGGCAGAACTTGGACTTAGGCAATCGGGAAGCCTGACCCACCAGGGCAACCTGCACAAGTTGCATAAGCTTTCTGAGCTTCAGTTTCCTCCTCTGAAAAATGGGAAACATCAAACTTCCCTACTTCCTAGTTTTTTTCTGAGATCAGATGAGATTGCACATGCTGAAAACACTCTAAGTGCTACTGAAATAATAGTTCCAGTAATCATTTTTTAAAATTGTTTAATGTGTAAGATGTTTTGCTGTTTGAAAAAAAAAAGTATAAGGAAAGTGCAAAAAAAAATTCATTTTCAAGTAAAAAGATGGGGAAATAGCCTGATCTATTTTTGATTGTTCATGTGTGTGTGTGTGTGTGTATGTGTGTGTGTGTGTGCTGAGACAGGATCTCACTCTGTCATTGAGGCTAGAGTGTACCGGTGCAGTCATGGCTCACTGCAGCCTCAACCTCCTAGGCCCAAGTCATCCTCCAGCCTTAGCCTCCTGAGTAACTGGTACTACAGGCACACACCAACTTGCCCAGCTAATTTTTTAAATTTTTTGTAGAGCAGGGTCTCACTATGTTGCCCAGGCTAGTCTCAAACTCCTGGGCTCAAATGATCCTCCCTCCTTGGCCTTCCAAAGTGCTGGGATTACAGATGTGAGCCACCACATCCGGCCTGGTTGTTCTTTTTTAAATTATTATTCCATCCCATTAAGATTCTGCCCCTCAGTGAAGTGAACCCTTCCAAGAACTACAAGAAATTTTTTTGCTCCACCTGTATCCCCACCACCCTGCTATTACTTCCTGTAACCAGAGGGAAGTCACTAGACCAATTTAAATAGAAATCTAGGAAAATCCTCATATGCTAGCATTTCATGGTTCATGATTCTTCCAGAATTTGGATTATTCTGTTTAGTATTCACTGAGATAAGAAAAAATTAGAAGACTGCCCTTACATTATCTTGGAGACTAAGGAATCGCTGTTAAATCCTTTTTTTTTTTTTTTTTTTTGCATTTTGAAGTTATCTGTATTCAGTGTCAGAAAAACAAAGTCTCCTTTTTTTGCAGCATTCATTTGTGAATGTTAGAGCAAGAAATTAATCTTAACTGTAACATTTTAATGTCAAGTAAGCCCCTTTCTCGTAATCCCATTTGAAGTTATACACATTTTGCTACCATGAAACACACACGCTGGTTAATACAAACAAGTTACTCTGAACTGGGAAGACACCCCCAAAATGACATATTACTTCCTTCTCCTTCTCAGGAGAACTTTAATTTTATGGCCTCCAAAAGCATTTTTAAAAACCAAAACTGTTTAAGGAAGGACAGTAGGCATATCTGAATACATGATTGTCATCTCCAAGAGCAGTAAGAGGATGCTGCTGAGGAAGAAGAGGTTAGTGTCAGAGAGCTGACTTCAAAGTTCAGCCCACCTCTTGTGCCGTGGGAAGCTCAGGCACATCCCCATCCTGTGGTCCCTCAGAATCTCAACTACAGGTTCCTCATCCATGAGGTTGCAGGGGGGGTCCAGTGAGATCATATCTGCAAACAGGCTTTCAAGATGAAAAGCATTATTTCAGTGTCAGCTTCTTATGGTGAGGTGATCTGTGATATGGTCTGGCTCTGTGTCCCCACCCAAATCTCATCTTGTCCCATAATTCCCACATGTTATGGGAGGGACCAGGTGGGAGATGATTGAATCATGGAGGCGGGTCTTTCCTGTGCTGTTCTCATGATAGTGAATGGATCTCAGGAGATCTGATGGTTTTAAAAATGGGAATTTCTTTGCACAAGCTCTCCTTCCCTGCTGCCATCCATTTAAGATGTGACTTGCTCCTCCTTCCCTTCCGCCATAATTGTGAGGGTTCCCCAGCCACGTGGGACCATGAGTTCTCGACTAAACCTCTTTCCTTTGTAAGTTGCCCAATCTCAGGTATGTCTTTATCAGCTGTGTGAAAACAATCTAATACAATCTACTGTGACAATGCCACAGAAATTGGTTCTGTTACCAGGGGCAGTCACTATGCTGTAATCAAAGCCAGTTGAAGAAGATAGTTTCTTAAAATTGGTGAACCCATCTGTGAAACTAAGGTATTCTATTTTGATCTACCTCATTTAAAATTCAATAATTCAAGGAAATGGGAACAACTAGACATGCATATCTTAAGGTGGTGATGATAGGCACCCTGATCCTAAAGGAAAGCACAGACATACCCCAATTAGCCACTCTAACGATAGTACCAGAACCCAGCCTTGCAAAACTAGTTTTTTTTGCGTACACACCTACACAGGGAAATAAGTTTGAATGTGGGTTCCTTTTGCCCTCCTAATGGGTCTTGATTGACTGGAAGATGAGGGATAGAGACCAAAGCAAGTCTGTAATCCAAATCTGCAGTTTCCCATAGCCACTAATCCCACTTTGAGGTTGTAAATGTGTCCCTTCAATAGAATTCTAGATTTCTCCTCATCAGTTACCAACATATTACCCAATCTATAGCATCAAGATGATGTAGCAACCTGAAATTGTCTTTTTTTTTTTTTTTTTTGAGGCAGAATTTTGCTCCTGTTGCCCAGGCTGGAGTGCAGTGGCACAATCTCAGCACACCGCAACCTCCGCCTCTCAGGTTCAAGGGATTCTCCTGCCTCAGCTTCCCGAGTACCTGGGATCACATGCCTGGCTAATTTTTGTATTTTTAGTAGAGACGGGGTTTCTCCATGTTGATCAGGCTGGTCTTGAACTCCTGACCTCAGGTGATCCACCTGCCTCGGCCTCCCAAAGTGCTGGAATTACAGGCGTGAGCCACCGCGCCCAGCCTGAAACTGTCTGGTGTTAATGGGCTTGCTGCAGCTTCTCCCACCTTGACCGTATTAATCATAGCATTGCAGGCTGTGCCTTGGCCCCATACTTGTGAGTCATAAAAGGCATTTACATCAAATCTGTGACTATATTTATACTCTCTCTTTCTGTCAGTTCAGAAGATTTAGTATCCCACTTCATGAACCTCAAAACCTAGTTTAATACTATGGAAAGTCACCTATGTCTCATTGTGCACACAAAGCCTAACTCCATAATTCAGACTTAAAGTGACAAAGGGCGGACTAGATGGAGCCTCAACACAGAAAAAGGCCGGAACACAAAGAGTCACCCACAGACACTCAGAGTGGTGGCTAATGGGTTGAGTCTTCTCAAGTGATGCCTCATTGAAGAGGAAGCTCCAAGGTGACTGGGCATAAACACCTTATCAGGCTACAGCCTTTACTTCCTTGTCCAAGTGGCATTCTGAAATTAATGCCTTTCATGCAGAACACACCCAACATTTGAAAAGTAACAAGATTTAGTGCTTACAGGGGCTGTTTGGCATCTTTTTCACCAAAACCAGAAGTGTTTCCCATTCACCCCGAGTGTGTGTGTGTGTGTGTGTGCGTGTGTGTGTGTGTGTGTGTGTATGTGTATAAGATACCAGATTAATTTTGTTTACAAAATATTCACATTGGAGCCATGAGGTTTATTGAGAGTCCCTGGAAAATTACACCCTCCAAGCAAACATCTCATTCACCTGGGCTTTCATATCAGTGCACCGCATTCCTGGTGAGAGTTGATGACAGGTGCATCTCTGTCCAAGCAACCTGTTCACTGTTGATGAATTAATGAAAATAAACCTGGGACTCATGTGAAGCATTTGAGCAAGTGTAATAGAAGGCTGTGAATAAGAGCTATGGATACAAATAGGTCAGACTCAAGAAGCCTGGCAGAGGTCAGATGGCCCCTTTTACAGTGGGATGCACTGTTTTGGGAATTCAGATTAACCACGATCAGACTCCCCAAACATGATAGCCATATACAAGAGAGATCTAATACAGCCCAGCCTATAAGGTGGGTGTAAGTCTGATCATCTAACAGTAATACTAAATATTGAGGGAGAGGACTTCATGGTTTCCTCTCCACATTACCTAGATATATTGAATAGCTGTTTGACAAACAAGCAGATTTAGATTAAACAGCCCTTTTTCAGAAAATACTCTTGAGCCTCTTCTATGCAGCTGCACCTTAGGCAAACTTATTAATTGCTTCAAATAGGTCCCTGTCTTAAATCCAAAATTCCCTGAGAATTTGGGAACTCCTCAAGGTCCCTGTCTTGAGGAGTAATTGATATTTTTCCCCTAGAAGCAGAGCCTGAGATGAGAATTCTCATGCAAGTGCATTATTAGGGAGCCCTCTGAGGAGAAGCCGGATAGGGCAGGGGTAAGAGCTGAGCAAGGATGTGGTCCTGGCTCCATCCTATCTTCAGCCTGAGACCACAGTGAGCTCTGGGGTCCAGCTTGCACCATGGATTCATCCCATCTTGAGGCAGGGAGCCAGACTGCAGTGGGCCCTTAGCAGCAATTTGGTGGATGGGTGCCTGGCCAGGTAAGCAGAGGAGAGGGGATGCCCCTACACTGATGAGACCAAATCCATAGGAGCCATGCGGAGTGGTAAAAGAAGTGGTTCTCATCCCATCCTGACCTCACTAAGGACATGATGGCGTGGTCGTGGGCCCCTCGCATGACCTCTCTGAACATCAGTTTCCTCATCCATAAAATGGAAGAGTGGATGGCAGGGTTGGATTAGGTGATCTCTAAACTCCAAGCTCTGAATTGCGATAATTTCAACAAGGGAAGTGGTGGAGAGGCTTGTTGAGGAATAACTGATGTTTTTTCTATTCACAGAAGAGAATTCATTAATGTAAATATGTCCCTGAATGACCACTCCGTTAAAAGCTCTTCTCTTACCTGGAATGGCACTGAATGCACAGGCAACTCTAAGAGATGGGCAGTAAAATTTCCCTGAAGGCATATATTCTAAACAGGATGGCAAGAATCTGTCTTTAAATCAAGTGTTTTGAGGGCAGTTTACCTCAAGAGAGTGTTAATACAACCAGACAACCTCATTTAACTGACTCAGGCATCAAAGTGAATTAGAGGCAAGAGGCTGGTGTAAAGCACAAGCCAGAGGCTGTCCCTTCAAAATGGTACAACCTCCATGGGGAGCAGTTTGGCAAAATTCTATCAAAATTATAAATACATTTACTCTTTGACCATGCGGTCCCCTCTCTTGAAATTTAGCCTGCAGTATGAAATGATATTTATGCAAGTTTACTCACTGTGCCACTTTTTCCAAAAAAAAAGTCCGAGACTGGAAACTACTCACTGATCCATCAATAAAGAACTAATTAACAGCAATTATGGTACCATACATACAATAGAATACTGTGCAACTGACGTTGTTTGGTACTGAGACCATTCTGTACTTACATGGAAATTTCTCCAGGATACACTGATCAGAGAAAAAGCAAATGGAGGAGGAATGTATTATAGAATAGTATTATATCATAAACACATATGTATATATTAAAAAAAAGCATAATTCTTTTGTATAAGAAATGGAGATCATAATATCTATTTATGTTCACATGTATCCCTGGATGTCTAGAAGTCATTTTTGTGTACCTCAAGAACAATCTGTATAAGTGGTTACCTATAAGGGGTGACAGAGTGGAGAAATAATACAGATGAAGACAGAGGTGAGAGTGAGAGTTCTCACCTAGTGCCTTTTTATAAAATTTTCTTCTGAATTTTTTTCCAAACACCATGGGCTACTCCATAAGGAAGAGAGCATCTGTTTGATTAAAAAACAAAATGAAAAATTTAAAGGTAGGCATCAATAAAAACTGATCACCCCAACTTCCTTTATTTCATGCTTTGGTTCGGGGATTGGCAAGTTATGGCTGAATAGTTGCCCTGTAGGGGACGGGCACGGTGGCTCACGTCTGTAATCCCAGCACTTTGAAAGGCCGAGGTAGGCAGATAACTTGAGGTCAGGAGTTTGAGACCAGCCTGGCCAACATGGTGAAACCCTGTCTCTACTAAAAATACAAAAATTAGCCCAGCACGGTGGCACATGCCTGTACTCCCAGCTACCGGGGAGGCTGAGGCCCAAATTGTTTGAACCCAGGAAGTGGAGGTTGCAGTGAGCTGAGGTTGCACCACTGTGCTCCAGCCTGGGCAACAGGGCGAGACTATGTCTCACAAAAAAAAAAGTAGTTGCTACAGGAGAACAGGAGACACAGTGGCTCGTGATGATGAAAGTAGTCACTCTCTGGCCCTTTACAGAAAATGATTGCCAACCCCAGCTTTAAAATTTGGAGTTACTCATAAAACAGCTGTGATCACACCTACTAGTAAGCTTCTGATATCAAAGGATTTTGTCTTCTTGAAGTCAGCCTTCCTGTCCACAGATAGCTTTTGCACTAAAAAAAAAAAAAAAAAAAAACAGGTGAGATACTGTGCTGGTTAAGAAGAGAGCATGCACTCAGGACAGATGACCAGGTTTAATTCTGAGCTCTGTCCCTCACTACCCTGTCACCTTCAGCAAGTTAACTTTTAGAATTCTCAGTGTCTTTGTCTGTAAAATGTCCCTCATAAAATTGTTTGGAAGTGCCTCCCTCTTACAGTTGTTTGGAAGTTCAAGTATGCCAGTGTTGCCAAGGAGTTCAGCACAATAACTGCTGTTGTTATTATCTAATATTGTGATTTTTTTTAACAGGGTGATGACCAGTTAAATGTATTTGGAGAGGACACCATGGGAGGTGAGTTTTCCTTACTGATCAGATCAAAGTTGTCATTACAGTAACTTTGACCATGCCTTTTTAATTAAACATCAACTTAAGAGATAAAATATTAACAGCATCACTTTTTCCTTAGCCAGGGAGCATGATTAAGAGTAGAACTCTTTGGGTCTCTCCTGCCTCCATCCATGTAAAGAACCAAAGGGGTGCATTACTAAGAGATGCATTTCCTAACTGCCCAGAGAACAGGAATCCGGAGAGGCTCAGCGAAAAGAGAATGCTCTACTGAAATATCTTTGAAACATGCTTAACACCAGGTCCCCACTGGAAGATTCAAGTATATAATAGCATCCAAAGCTCTCCCACAAGTCCTGCAGTAAAAACAGTTGTTAAACTTTAATTCAACATTCTTTAAACATAATTGAAACACAAAAGTCTTTTTCCTGCATGGTAGTTACTATTCTGCATGTACCTTTGGGACCCAACCTATCCTACACCAGGATTATACTGCTTTGTAATTTTTGTCATACTAAAAGTTTTGCAAATGGCCGGGTGCAGTGGCTCACGCCTGTAATCCCAGCACTTTGGAAGGCCAAGGCAGGTGGATCACTTGAGGTCGGGAATTCAAGACCAGCCTGGCCAATATGGTGAAACTCTGTGTCTATTAAAAATACAAAACAATTTAGAAAGGCATGGTGGTGCACACCTGTAATCCCAGCTATTCAGGAGGCTGAGGCAGGAGAATTGCTTGAACCCAAGACGATGAGGTTTCAGTGAGCCAAGGTTGCATCACTGCACTCCAGCCTGGGTGACAGAGTGAGACTACATCTCAAAAAAAAAAAAAAAGTCTTGGAAAAAGTAAAAATTCCATCCGTAACTAGCTATGCATGTAACTGAAAATAGATATGATTATGTGAATTTAGGACTATCCAAAAAAGAAAGGGTTCGTAATTGTCCTAAGTAAAAATACCTTCTAACATTTCTACACTGTAATAAAAGTTATAATATAAGTCATGGAAATATATTTATAGTATTGATTCTAAACACATATAAGTAAGTGAGTTGGCTTTTTAAATAACCCCAGCTCTAATCCTGCATAGATCCATGAGCACAAGGTGGTAGGTAAAGTGTCATTTGATGATAATGGAAGGAGCAGTATGTGAAAATCACAGTCACCAAATGACATCATGGTGATTCATGAGGAGAGGTACAAATATATGAGCCATAACTTAGCTGTCACTTAGCTAAGTGCAAATAATCAACTTGGTCTCAACTGGGTAGGGGATGAATGATTGCCTAATAAATTTTCCTTTTTATTCTAGTTATAAAATTAACACATACTGTAGAAATTTTTTCAGGTATAAAATAAGAGCCATTTAAAATCTTATGACTTACAAATGATCATGGTTAATGTTTTGGTACATTTCATTCCAATACGTTGCCTATATATCTATGTTTACATAGTTGAGAATACATATGTATATATAAGTATCTCCAAATGTTTTGTATATATCATAACATAAACATGTTCCCATGTCATTAAAAAACTATATACTTAATTTGTAATGACTACATTAGATGAATGTCATGTACCATCATTAATTTTAAAATAACTATTTTTGAAAACTGAAATAGGATACAATCATACCCAAAAAAAATCAAAATAATAACCAGGGTCATTTTCCTGGATTGCAAATAGACTCAGAGTTCCTCAGCTTCGTAAACACAAACTCACAGACTGGAGAACCTGAGCTGACCATCTGGTCCCACATGTTAGGAGCACCAGTGTATCTGCCTTTAATAGAAAACTCCAAACAATATAAGGTGTTTCCTGTCACCGTGGGTTATTCTGTAAGGATATAACCTTGTAAGGAGACTGGATTTGATTTAAAAATTCATTTTGTTTGTTTGTTTTTTGTTGTGGAAACCATATGGTTTCAACGATCCCAAACTTACTTCTGTCCTCTGTTTCCAGCTCTTTCTCAGCTCTTTGTTCCCAACCCAATTCATCATGCCCCACGCTCTCTCTTTGTCGGGTAGAGCTGGGGCTTCACTCAGCTAATTGTGAATTCCTACAAAATATGGTATTGTGCATATAAATGAACTACCCCAATTTCACTAAAAAATGTTTCCTGTCAGAATAATGATCTAACTTTCAAAAGTAGTTATCTACAGAAAATATGAACTGTTGTTACTCAGATGGATTTATTTTAAAAGGAAATTTTATATCACTACCTTAAATGGAAAATAACATTATTTGCTCTAAGCAGAAACTATGTTTAAAAATATTATTTTCCAGATACTCTACTTATGTTTTAACCATCTGTATTAAAAGGGAGCTTAGCAAATGTTTTAAACATGAAATAACACCGAACTGAGATACTTAGGATGATTTAAAAGTAATTTTTTAAAATAGTTTTCTTTGTGATTCATGCTATTTAATGACATAAATTTTTGCCACCAAAAGTTGATCATGCATGTTAAAATAAAAATACCTTACCAGGATAGGGAAATAAGACTGAAATGGCCAGGGTGCGATGGCTCACGCCTATAATCCCAGCACTTTGGAAGGCCAAGGCGGGGGATCACTTAAGGCCAGGAGTTCAAGACCAGCCTGGCCAACATGGTGAAACCCCCTCTCTACTAAAAATACAAAAAGTAGCCAGGTGTGGTGGCATGCCTGTAATCCCAGCTATTTGGGAGCCTGAGACAGGAGAATGGCTTGAACCTGGGAGGTGGAAGTTGCAGTGAGTCAGGATAAAGACACTGCACTCTAGCCTGGGCAACAGAGTGAGACCATCTCACAAACAAACAAAAAGACTGAAATGGTCATTGGTGCTTACTCATTGTAGCCTGTTCACACATTTATTCAACTTCAAGTTTTTGTTATCAAATAAAACTACAAGGTTTGGGTTTTTACATAACATGAGTAAAACCAGGGCTTCAATACAGTTTTTCTTGCCAATAACTTAAGTTATTTTTATTTTGAAGGTTTCATGGAAGATTTGAGAAAGTGTAAAATTATTTTCATGATTGGTGAGTAGCAGCCCTTGCATTTTCTAACAATACAATTGCTAATAATAAGAATTTGGTAGTGAAAAAGACTATTTATTTCTCACCCTATTTTGAAGTCTTTTTGGTCAAAATAGTACCCCAAGTTTTCCAGGTTCTTTCTTTCATGTATGCAGTTTGATATTGCTTTGGGATTTGTATCTTTTCAGCATGGGAAAAGTAGGACTTGAAAGAATGTCAAACTGCTAAGTTTAGCTCTACAGTAACAAAGTGCATTAAAAGGGTAAGAGGTTGTCATGTGTTAAAATCTAACACACATGTTTTCTGTTTGAACACTGACCCTCTCCTTCCCAAACTGAATGCGTCAGTTGCCACATGTTCAAATATACCTCAATAGCCAGACCCTGTATTCTACACAGCAAACAGAAAAAACTGTCTAATTTGCTCTTTGCTCTAGTACAGTGAAACTTATTGATGGATTAATTGTGGGAGAAAATGTGTTTGAGGTCTACCAACATTTTCTGAGCACCCACTATGCTCCAGGTTATCTCAATTAATCCTTATACAATCCCATTACCTAGTCCATTCCTATTACATATCTATTATATAGACAAGAAAACTGAGAGACTCAGGAAGGTTAAGGAACTTGTCCAAGGTTATGAAGCTAATGGTGTGTGAGAGCCAGATTTCCAGTTTTCCTCATGGAAATAAAGGGAATTGGTTGTGCAGTAGTTAAAAATGCACAAAAAAGGACAAATATTATCCTTTCAAAACTTAGTACTTTTTCCTCTAATCATTCAAGGGCCTCAAAAAATTAGCACACCTACCTGTACATTTTCCAGAAAATGTCTATTTATATTCAGAAATAGTGAAAAGGTCCACACCTCCTCAATGAGTGGGAAAAGAATGGTTGTCAACACTACAGAAATATAATCAGATAAACTTAGACTCCTGCAAGTTAAAATCAGAATGCCTCCTTGGAAATCTCTGAGTAAAATTCCTTCATTATTAGATGAGGAAACTGAGGCCCAGAGAAGTTAAGGGGTCTGATCACAGTCATTCAATTAACTGGTAGCAGGGAGGGGACCAGGGTCGCTGACTGAAGTTCCTCACTCCAGGCTTCTCCCTCCTCCACACACAACTCAGTTGTGTTGGTTGTTAACCGGAATGCAAACTGTCTCACACATTCCGCCATCTGACACATGCTTATTAAATATTGAACCCCGCTGGGTAGTGAGGACTCACCAAGCTGCCATCTTAGATGAAGAGAATAATGGATATATCATTAACCTTGAAAAGTATTAGGAAGGAACCAAAGAGCTGAAATAGGGAACAGCCTGGGTCAAGTGTTCGGAGTAAAATTAGGTGATTACTTTAGAGAGGGTGATCAGGGAAGGCTTCCCTAAGAATGTAACATTTAAACAGAGAGATAAAAGGAGAGATGGGCCCAGTGAAGGGATGAATGGGAGGTGAGAGGAAGCAAAGAGAACAGTGTGTGTCAAGTAGTGGGAATTCTTGAGACCTACCTTAGGTCCATTTGTCATCTGCTTACCTCTAGTTGACCTTAACCTTGGGAACTGGATGGATTCTTCCCACACTTAGTTTACGTTTTTTTCAGAAAGTAAAACTTTGTTGCTTATATCTCTTATTGAAGAGTAACCCAATGTCGTAATTTCAAAGGAAAATCAGTTGTGCTATACATTATTAAAATTCCCTTTTCCACATAAATTTTAATAATCAATTTTCTTGGCATCCAGACCATACACAAAGTCTTATATTTTCTATTCAATTTTTATATTAGGAGCCAAGTTAGGAAAAGGGGAGACCCTTTAAACTTGACAGCTAGGAATTCAAAGTAGGAGCCTGTATTAGTCAGAGTTCTCTAGAGGGACGGAACTAATAGAATACATCTATACATATAGGAATTTATTAAGTATTAACTTACTTGATCACAAGGTCCCACAATAGGTTGTCTGCAAGCTGAGGAGCAAGGAGAGCCAGTACAAGTTGCAAAACTGAAGAACTTGGAGTTTGAGGGCAGGAAGCATCCAGCACGGGGGAGACATATAGGCTGAGAGGGTAGGCCAGTCTCTCCTTTTCACTTTTTTCTGCCTGCTTTATATTTGCTGGCAGCTGATTGGATTGTGCTCACCAGATTAAGAGTGGATCTGCCTTCCCCAGCCCACTGACTCAAATGTTAATCTCTTTTGGGAACACCCATACAGACACACCCAGGATCAATACTTTGTATCCCTCAATCCAATCAAGTTCACACTCGGTATTAACCATCACAGAGCCCTTTATTATCACATAGAAATCTGTGTTTTTAAAAATGTGGTCCAAAGAAGCTTCCAAAAATAATACAGTATGTTTTGTGGTTGTTGTTACTGTCTTGGCAGTAATATTACCTCAGACTTATCCATTGTTTAACACTCACAGTTGAACTGTGCAATGTATTGTCAAATGCCACTTCCTCTCTCTAGGCATAACTAAAGACCTCACCTGTTACTAAGTCCTGTGCCCTTCAGAAGGTCAAACAGCACAGTAGAAGATCTTTGGAATTAGACAAAGCTCGAGACCTCTAAGGGTCCATAGATCACCCTCTAAGAATTGCTGCACTGAGCAAAAGATTTTTCTTCTATCTAACCAAACTCTCCTGTATTTCAATTTATGGATCAGTCACTCTTCTGGTAAAAGAGATTTCAGCTTACTGTTTGGGCCATAGAAGGTACAAAGCCACTGTGATACAAGGAAAAATGACTGCTCTTTTTCTAGTGTACATACTGGACTCTGAGAATTAAGGCCTTAGTTCTAAATACTTCCTTGACAGGTGGCAGAATGGTATTTTGGAACTGCTTTATTATAAGTCAATTTAAACCTTATAAAAATATTCCAGATGTCACAGACACACCCATAGCTGTTTTGATGAGTTTTAATAATCAAAAGTCAGTTTCTTTCAGTGAAACAGTGTGGTTTTGTCTGTTTGAGAAGATGGCTGAATTGTCACTTTTCAAATTATTGTCTTGGCATATACCCAAAAAACACTGGGGCTGTGGTATTAGCCAGAATCTAGGTTGACGTCCTCACTATTTGTCTTAAGACAAAATTAATACGCTTAAAGCATTCTTCCCCTGTTTTAACATATCCATTAGCTCCTTTTTGTCCACAGAAAGGTCCAGACTTCTTAGACTGTCCTCTGGTCTTTCCCATTTCCCATCACACTCCCATGTCAATCTTTGGCTCCAGCCACGCCTGCATCCTTATTATCGCTTGAGCTTGTCGCACTTTGCCAGCACTTTCATTTGAAATGTCTTCTCCCCTATTAATCATGCCCCAAGGTCAGAGTTAAGTTCTAGCTCCCTGAGAACTCAGCTGTAATCACCAGCCTTCCTCTCTGCGCTCCTCCTCCCTTGTGTCTACATCATTCATTCGGTACTACTTAATGACTAGAACAACAAATATTTGTTGGAATAATGAATTCTTTAAGAAGCAGTGTGGTCTGTTTCCATAACAACCAAAATTGCAATTGGGATTCTTGGCCTAGAGCTGGCAAGCAGCTTGTTGCTGCTGTGGCTTTTTCTTGCAGGATGGTTTTCATGTTAATTAGGAGCCTAATCAGATGCTCCTTTCTCCACAAAGCTGCTACCCTCTCACTGAGAACAAGTAAAAGCAACTTTTCCCCTGAGCTGGTGCTGTTTCTTGCTCATTTGTAGGGCAGTAGTCATGGATGGGAGCAGGTGATAGCACTGATGGTCATCTGAGTAGAAAAAATGTTCAGGGCAAGTGTACCATCTGCACCAAAGGGGAAGGTGGCAAGGACGGACCCAGTCGACCCTTTGAACAGCATGTGAATAGTACACTCTTGTTCCCGAAGAAAACAGCTCAGTAGCTGTTTATAAATAAAATACCTTTCAAAGAACAAAGAAGGGATCCCACACGGTAGGTCCAGATGATCGAAAGGACTGAAAAAGATGCTATGGACTTCGGTTGTTCACATACAAGATATAAGAACCTGCGCTGATATGCAAGACAGGGACTCAATCATTTCTGATAACTGAAAATTGTTTGGAAAATGTAAAAATACCCTTTAAAGAGCCTCATTATGTCCCACTAACAGGTTCCTACAGTTTTTCACAACCTTTTCTGGTACATTTCTTTCCTTTTTTCTTTCTTTTTTTCTTTTCGATCTCTTGATCATTATTTTGCTATAAGCCCATTTATTTTGGCTTCTTTTTCCCTTCTCCATTTTTCATTGCCTGCCTATGCCCAAAATGTGACACAATCTAAATTCCTCCTAGTTTATACCCAAAGCTTGGGTAGAAGTGCTCCAATTTGGAAAACACATCTGGCTTTTCAGGTGAGCTATGATGTTAATGACATAATGATCAAGACATCATTCCAAGGCCATAGCTTTCGATGTGTCAGGGACACAGGTGGCCTGGTGTACATTGGCATTAGTGCTGTGATAAACTGTTTTTAAGTAGTGAGCTTTGGGAGGTATTTCGGCAATATTTTATGTTAATTTCTGCGTTTTTAACCACTGCACAAATAGTCCTATCTGTTTTCCTAAGGAAAACTGGAGAAATAAGAGTTTTTGCTTAAAACTCAATATTGCAATGCCTGCCACTATTTCATTATAGCCATGTTGCCATTTCATTATTGCCTTATTATTAAAAAAAGATGAACTGAAATTTTTTTTTTTTGAAACGGAGTTTCACCCTTTCTCCCAGGCTGGAGTGCAGTGGTGCTATCTTGGCTCACTGCCACCTCCGCGTTCTGCTTTCAAGTGATTCTCCCGCCTCAACATCCTGAGTAGCTGGAATTATAGGCACCCGCCACCGTACCTGGTTAATTTTTATGTTTTTAGTAGAGACGGGGTTTCACCATGTTGGCCAGGCTGGTCTCGATCTCCTGACCTCGTGATCCACCTGCCTCGGCCTCCCAAAGTGCTGGGATTACAGGCGTGAGCCCCCGTGCCCGGCCATGCATTGATTTTTTTAAAGTCTCTACTTGGTGCTTTACATGAACACTTTTGATGGAATTGACTCACATATTTGGTTAAATCAGATATGAAAGAAATTGGATTATTTTAACTCAGTGTGGCTGTAACAGCAGCCAACAGTTATTGAGCGGTTAACACATCCCAGACACGGCATAAAGCACTTTATAATGTTATCTTACTGAATGCTCATACCCCTCCTCTGGAGTAAGCACAATTACTATCCTGATTTTTCGAGTAAGACATTAGGGAGTTCAGTTATTTGCTAGTAAGTGGTGGATCTGGAGGTTGAAAGCATGAATTTTGGCAAAAAACACTGCCTGTTGTTTTTGTTTTTTCTTGAAGTGACAGGCTTTATTTATTTTCAAGAAAATTACTGCCAGATACTGAAGTCTGAAAAAAAACACAGTTTGTTTGTTAGATGCTCTTTCAGAAAGTAGACACAGTGTTCACTTTTAAAAGCAACTGATTCAGCTACTTAAATAATCACACAAGTGCTTTTCCCAAAACAAAAGCAAAAACCATAGGTGTGCTAAAGAGTCTTATGTGTATTTCCCATTTTGTCACACAGAATATTAAAATGATGTGTGCTTAAGGGTAAAAATTAAATAAAATGTGTCTTTTTTACTGCTTCATCAAGGGCATTCTTAGGTAACATTGGCATTTTCTTTCTTTTCTCTGTTTTTAACTGTGAGTACGTGGTAGTGAAGCACACAACTAGTACAGCAGGACTAGTAACACTGCTGCCATGCACCACAGGTTTACAACCATTGCTTCTGCACCACCTCCGAAAAGCTATTAATCTCTTAGTGTTATAATGAATATAGGGGACCTCTAATGTCTGTGGACCACACTTTGAGAACCACTACCGTGGGGTTACTTAGGGGTTGGGGTGGATGTGTTGAGCACGTACGTAGGACAGAGAGAAACCCCAGATATAGTACTTAGGGATCTCAAAGGGAAAAAGTTCCTCGTGCCTTTCCAAGCAAATAACCTCACAAATGTGAAGAAGAGGTCGGGGGAAAATAGTGTATCTGCTGAAAGCCCTGTTTCTCTGGGCTCCTGTTGGCCTGGAAAAAGTTCTGAGTGTTTCTCTGTGGCCAGTGGTGCAACGGGTGCCTAAAAGGAAAGTCTGTGCGCTTGTCAGAAGAAGGCAAAGAGGCTAGAGGCTATAGCAGGAGGTCTTAAAGCAGGGGGCTGGATGGAAGGTGGAGGGGGTACAGCCCAGAGGAGCAACAGCACCAGGAAGAACCAGAACTGAAGGGAGGGCAAAGAAAACCTGCAAGGTGGGAGAATGGCCCTGACATGGAGACTGAACTTTGAACTGGACTATCAAGGTTATCAAAAATCACTGGACTGGACTAAGAAAACCCAGACTGGATTTGATTGAGTTTCCACTCTGAAGTGAAGTCGGGCAGCTCATGAGCCGGGGGCGGGTGTGATGGTTAATTTTAGGTGTCAACTTGACTAGGTTAAGGGATACACAGCTAGCTGGTAGAGCATTATTTCTGGCTGTCTGTGAAGGTATTTCCAGAAGAGACTGGCATTTGAATCAGTGAACTGAGTAAGGAAGATCCACCCTCACCAATGTGGGTGGTCACCATCCAGTCTGTTCTGGCTCAGCTAGAACCAAACAGCTGAGGAAAGATGAATTTGCTCTCTCTCTTCTGGAGCTGGGTCATCCATTTTCTCCTGCCCTTGGACACCAGCAGCAGCCCCCCACCACCCCGCCAGGTTCTCAGGTCTTTGGACTCAGACTGAACTACACCCTCCCACCTTCCCTGTTCCTCTGCTTGTAGAAGGCCTATTATGGAACTCCTTGGCCTTCATAATGGAGTGAACCAATTCTCATAATAAGCCCGTGTGTATATATGGGCTCGTAATGGGAATAAGAAGCAACAGGATATATACACCCTGTCACTTCTGTTTCTCTGGAGAACACTGACATGCAGCTGGGGTCACCTAGAAAATAAGTTGCCATCTGACTCTCCAGCCTTTGGCCTGGCCCAACTGGAGCGCTGTTCCAGCTCCAAACACAGGCACCAGATCTCCACAGTTCTTTCTCCCCTGAAGGGATGCAGACACCAAGGGCCTCTTTCACACTATCCCAGGCTGGACACCTGTATTTTCAAAGTCCAGGCCATTCAGAATGGGAGAGTAAAGAAAAAGAGACATTGGACTGCTTTCCAAGAGAGCCTCAAATGCATTTACCAACTAATGAGATATATTTCTAATGTTGGAGAAATGTGGGCATTTTGTGGTGACAATGATCCTACTTAATTATATAAACCTTTTCACTGCAAAAAGGCTGTAAGTAATGTTTAACTAGAATGCAATGCATTCTTCATTTAATCAAAGCAAATTAATAAGCCTTTATCAAGGGCTTACTATGCTCAAAGAACTGTGAAATCCAGAGAGACATAAAACGGTCCTTGCAACACTGCATGACATGGCAGGAATTTAGGACTCATCTAGAAGGGCAAATTACTACTAAACAGAAAAGAGCCCAAGTACATGAGGTTACCTGGTAAAGGGAATGGAGGCCTCATACTCATTGTGTCCCTACCCATTGGTTGAAATCTTTTTGGAAGCACTGTTAATTCATCAACTAAGGCACCTGATGAAGTTTTAGGCATTTGGCCTGTTCACTAAAGGCTAAGTGTATTCAAGGAAATGGCTAGTGTTCCTTGTCTGTGTAGTCCTGCTTATTGATTAGCAATTGAGTAAGGGGACATCTCCAGGCTGACTCACTGAGAGCTTCTTTTGCTTTTTTAGAGAGCCATTCTGAATGATCAGGGGACACTGGCAGATGCTGCAGGATCTAGCAGGCCCCAGCACTGGAGAGGAGAGAATATCCAAAGTCTTGTGTTTGTATCCAAGTTCTGTGTACCCTTGGGCCAACCCCTTATCTCCTTTGGATTTCTTTTGTTTTGTTTTGTTTTTGTTTTTGTTTTTGTTTTGAGATGGAGTCTTGCTCATCACCCAGGCTGGAGTGCAGTGGCGTGATCTCGGCTCACTGCAAGCTCCGCCTCCCGGGTTCACGCCATTCTCCTGTCTCAGCCTCCCAAGTAGCTGGGACTACAGGCGCCTGCCAATGTGCCCGGCTAATTTTTTGTATTTTTAGCAGAGACGGGGTTTCACCGTCTTAGCCAGGATGGTCTCGATCTCCTGACCTTGTGATCCACCCGCCTCGGCCTCCCAAAGTGCTGGGATTACAAGCGTGAGCCACCGCGCCTGGCCGGATTTCTTTTAAAATAACAAAATCTCTGTCAGCTCCAAATTTGAGTGACTAAGTTAACATGTTGATAAGTGTTCTTTTAACTGGAAACTTGTACAACAGAGACATAGTCCAAGTATAAGTGAAGCATGAAGGCAATTAAATAAGTCAAACACCCCATCCTCTAGCCTTAAAATGTTCATTTTAATTATCTGATAACACGATTAAAACTAACATATACTGGTGACCTACTGTGTTCCAGATACTGTGGTATCTTCATATGTAGTATCCTTTTTTTTCTTTTTTTTTTTGAGACGGAGTCTTGCTCTGTTGCCCAGGCTGGAGTGCAGTGGCTTGATCTCAACTCACTACAAGCTCTGCCTCCTGGGTTCACACCATTCTTCTGTCTCAGCCTCCCGAGTAGCTGGGACTACAGGCACCTGCCACCATGCCTGGCTAATTTTTTTGTATTTTTAGTA
Source organism: Colobus angolensis palliatus (assembly GCF_000951035.1). Lineage (NCBI taxonomy): Eukaryota > Metazoa > Chordata > Mammalia > Primates > Cercopithecidae > Colobus > Colobus angolensis. The sequence continues at coordinate 1,483,211 of NW_012116921.1, forward strand.
GAAACGGGGTTTCACCATGTTAGCCAGGATGGTCTCAATCTCCTGACCTCGTGCTCTGCCTGCCTCAGCCTCCCAAAGTGCTGGGATTACAGGCCTGAGCCACCGCACCCAGCCCCCATATGCAGTATCTTATTTAATCCTCACACCAGTCATCAGCACTCATATTCTTCCCCATTTTACAGGGAAGAAATTGAGGAAATCAAGGCTCAAAAAGGTTAAATAACTTTCCCAGGGTTACACAGTTAATAAGTGACAGAATTGAGACTCAGACCTAAGTTTCTCAGACATCAAAGCCCATGCTCTAAAAGTGTCTATAGATACAAAGCAAGGAAACCAAAAGGTAGGTGAAGTTGTGGGAATATAGTGGGTGAGGGAAGTTTGCCATAATTATTTAAATAAGTGCTGCAATTTTCTGTTTTACTTTGCTCCTGTATATCTAGCCACTGATGTCTGAAAACAAAGGTCAAATATGATACAAAGTGAATATTAATGACAAAGACCTCTGTTTTCCCCAGCCATGTTTCTCTCAATTATGTAAAATTCCACTTTAACTTCAAAACAGGAAACAATTTGAACCCATAAAAGTATCCTAAACCATCACTGAAAGTACAGTGATTTCAGAATTTGTGCTATGTCTTTTACCATAAAGAAATAGCAAAGCCACCTGTTTTGTGAGCACTGCCAAAACTACTTCTGAGGGCCATTGGCGGCAATCAGCAAGTGTTTGCGCCTGTGGTGCTGGGTGGGTCTGAGGGAACCTGGTCATGCTGAGATTTTCCCTGTGGGTGGGATGGAGTAGCTCCCCTGTATACTGATCTCAAATAGTGGCCCATTGTGGAGGTAGAGGGGGAAAAATCCTACACAAGCAGATATATAGACTTAAAGGAGGGTGCTTAAACTCCCCACATGATAAAGATATTCTCTCCCTGCTATAGTACATTCATCCATTAGGTATATATGGCTTTGGGTGAATTTTGTTAGTTCATTTGACACATTTGTTGAGTTTCTACTATGTATCAGCAAAATGGCAGCCTAAGGATACAAAGATGAAAGGCAAGGCTCCCTAGTCTCAAGGAGCTCATGTTGTAGGGAAGAAGCCACCAAATAGCACAGCTTGGCACACGCAATGGCAGAGGCGCAGGCCATGGGGAGCAAGACTGAAGTAGGGATCAGGGTTGAGAGAGGAACTGAGAGCTGAGTCCAAAAGAAGAAAAGGAATTGGCCAAGTGCTAAGTGGGAAGAAAGTGAAGGTGAGCCCAGGGCAAGGACTGAGGGAACGGTGTGTGCAGGAGGGAGCCTCAGAGATGAGATGGATGGGAAGTGGTAAGAGCAGAGCTGGAGACAAGGCAAAATCTGGGTCATGAGAGGCTGTGATCCAAGGAGAGGTAGTATGAACTTCATCCTGTGGCAGTGAGGCACCATGAAAACTTTTACTTCCAACTTCAGATGGAGCACTCTGGCAACCAGGACAGGAAGCCTAGGCTTCAGCACAAGGTCAGCCGAGGTCATCAGAATGGTCATTCAGGTAAGGAAAAAGGAGAGAGTTGAGGTGAAAAAAGAAAAGCAGATCCAAGAGATTTAGGAGGGAGAATCAACAGACCATAAAGATCCACTGTGGGAACAGGTGAATGAGAGGACCTGAGCGTGCCTCAGAAGCAGCTGGTTTAAACAGCCACATGGATGGAAGTGCCATGCAAAGAGAAGGAATTTGCAGAAGAAATCAGTTTTGAGAGACAGATGAGTTCAGTTTTAAACTTTTTTGTTTGTTGTTGTTGTCAGCCTTTGTCACCCAGGCTGAAGTGCAGTGATGCAATCATGGCTCACTGCAGCCTCAACTTCCCAAGTTCAGGTGATCCTGCCACCTCAGTCCCCGGAGTAGCTGAGACTACAGGCACACACCACCACATCTGGCTTAGTTTTTGTATTTTTTGATAGAGAGAGGGTTTCACCATGTTTCCCAGGCTGGTTTTAAACTCTTGGGCTCAAGCCATCTACCCACCTTGGCCTCCCAAAGCACTGGGATTACAGTCACGAGCCACTGCACCTGGCCAGTTTTAAACATCTTAAGTTGAGGTGCTTATGGGACATCCAAGCAGTGATGTCCATTAAAAAAGAGATTTTTCACAGCTGATACCAAAAAGACAAGTTCTGGCTATAGATACAGATGTGAAGCCATGTGTGTGCAAGAAGTCACCCAGTGAACTTAGGAAGGGTGAGGCTGGAAGAGAGCTAAGACCTGGAGCCTTCCCAAGACCCCTGCCAGAGCCAGAGGAGAAGAGCACAGGGAGGAAAGTGGAACATCTAGAGCACATGGCATCACAGAAGGCAAGGGAGGAGAGTTTCCATCTGGGAAAGGTTCACTGAAATGTAATGAAAATTGTCTGTGGAGTTTGGCAACAGGTGAGTCATTGGTGACTGGTGACAGCAGTTTCAGAGGAACAGGAAGGGGTAAAGCCAGAGGGTTAGGGGTGACTCGGAGGTAAGTAAATGAGGATCTATCTGTACAGACAACACTTTCAAGAAAGTTGACTCTGAGAGAAGAGAAAGAGTTAAGACTATTTAAAGGAAAGTGAATATTCAGGGTGGAATATTTTTAAAATGAGAGACTCAAACTCATTTGTATAAAGAGGGAGGCATTACAGGCTTTAGTCAAGAGCAACGCTACATGAGTTCAAACGCCGGTTCCTACGTGTACAGCTGTGTGACCTTGGGCATCATCCTTACGCTCACTGTTCCTCAGTTTCCTCACCTGTCCTGTGGAAGTAATGATCGTACCTAGGTCATGGGGTTGATGGGAGAGTGAAATGAGTTAGAACATGCAACAGGGCTCCTAGTGAATGCAAACATTAGCTGTCACTGTAGCTACTCTATGCAGAGGGAGGGGAGACATCCAGTGAGAGGGAGAGAGTCTTGAGAAAAGGAGGATGAGGATGGATTCAGAAGTGAATTGGAACAAGGAAAGGAACAAGATGAGGAAACCGTAACAGAAGTTTAGAGGTTAAATTCCTGTTTGTTTTCTCAGTGTTTCTTCCTCAACGTTTCCTGTTAAAATTAAACACTCCCTAAGGGACTGAGCTGTTAAGTGGTGTTTCACCTACACCCAGCTGTAGTTGGCTGAGATCAGTCAGTTGAAATGAGAATGTGTCCCTGAAGCCCTGGGCTTCAGCCTGCCTGTATGCTGCCATTTTCTCTAGCTGACACATTCTTGCAGTTGTTTACAACAACCCAGCCCTGCAGGAGACCATTTTACCATAGGAGACAGTTTTTTGCCTTGAAGAATGAAGCAGAGTAACAAGCCAGTGATTTAGGGGGTCAGTGACTCTTTTGGCCCTCCAAATGTAACACTCACAAAGTGTTTCCTTTCCAATTTGCTCCAGGCTCCTCTGAACCAGGAGTCTGAGTGTTTTCTAAGCTGCAAATGAAAACATATTTAAACCAACCATCAGGTGGTTAAGGCATAAAGCACTCTTTCCTCTTGTAACAAAGTGTGGCTGTTTTGCTTTACTGTGACTTATGTTCCTGTGACCCAGGTGATTTTTTTTCTCATACTTGTCTGGGGCCCTGACTCTGAAGATGTTCCTCCTGGTTCTGCCAGGCTGCAGGGAATGCCTTCAACGAGCAAGTGGGTCACGTGTTACTGCCACACATCCACCCATCACCACTGGCCCAGTGGCTTTGGTATAAAGTGCATTGAACCTATTTGGGCCAGTTATGTATGATCCTGTTTGGACTAACTCTTGTAGTCAATGCAGGGAAAGCTGGTGGGGAAGAGCCACAAGCAGAACACACTGGTTTTTTTGGAAGTCCTCAGCATGGTCTGGGTGGAGCCGTTGAGGCAAGCACTGAGACTACCTCTCATTCCAACATCTGCTGTTGAGAAAGGAAGACAATGTTCAGCAATGAGAAACCCGGCCGAGGCCAGCCAGGAGACTCCTAGAGAGACCCCTTGGAAACCCCTTCAGAGGACGATTTGCTAGAAGAGAGTGATGACCAGTTGATTGGAGGGTGACCTTTACTAAATCTCCTAGATGACAGAGAGCATGCCCTTTTTCCTTTTTCTTTCTTTTCTTTTTTTTTTTTTTTTTTTTTCGTTTGCTTCTGCAGCACCTATCAGGATGCCTGGCATTTAGTAGGTATTCAGTATATGTCTTTAGAATGAATGAATGGAATGGAGTGGAAAATGATGAAAGCTCAGATTAAGTTACTTCCCCCGCAAGTTCCTCAAACTCAGGTGTGACTAATACAGACCCATTATCAGAAGCAAATGTACTAATCTGTCTTCCAGTAATAACCATCTCAGAGCCATAACGATAAGAGCAGAAGTTTGAGGTAAAACAATGAGGCATGGCTATTTTTAAGAACCAACCATAACTAAGAAACTCTTCCTCTGGTCCTGAAGGATCAATGTGGGGTCTTTATAAAGTCTTTATGGCCCCTTCCCACAAAATAAATAAAACCAAAAAAAGAGATACAGCTTTTGGTAAATTTGCCTTAGTAAGGTAGCACACAGTTTCCATATTAGAATCAGGTTCTAGTCCACCATTAGGTAGCTGACATCATCGGGAAGCCAAGTCAAAACACAAAACAAATAACAATTACATTGATGATACAGATCCCAAATGCCACCATCCTTCAAAGAATGGAGTGTGTACTGGAGTTGATGTGTTGATAAAGTGTCCATTAAAGACAAAAGAAGGCCAGGCACAGTGGCTCACTCCTGTAATCCCAGCACTTGAGGAGGCCAAGGCGGGCAGATTGCCTGAGGTCAGGAGTTCAAGATCAGCCTGAGCAACATGGTGGAAACCCTGTCTCTACTAAAAACATAAAAAAGTTAGCCAGATGTGGTGGGTGCCTACAATCCCAGCTATTCTGGAGGCTGAGGCAGGAGAATCTCTTGAACCTATGAGGCAGAGGTTGCAGTGAGCCAAGATCACACCATTGCACTCCAGCCTGGGCAGCAAAGTGAGACTCCATCTCACAAAAAAAAAAAAAAAAAAAAAAAAAAAACAAGCAAAGGCTGAATTATCCATCATTGTTGTGATAAGTATGGTCATAAGTATGGTCATGTTCTTTTGTTTTGTTTTGGTTTGTTCTTGTTTTTGTTTTTTATATGTTCCCACCCATCACAGAACTTACAATCTGTTCAGTGAAGCCAGAATTCATGCCTATGAAAACTTCGGAGCCCATACAGGGCAGTGCAGAATTAACTGAAAAGGAACCATTCAGTGAAGGTTAACAGAGATGAGAGGACAAAGAAAGCACAATGGTTGGAGCCTCTTCCTAGAAAAGCTGAGAACCGAGGGAGTCCCAAAGAATGGATGGGATTCCCTAAGTTCGAGAGAGGGCTGAGGAGGGAGGGATTGCAAGCAGGCAGATTCCAAGTTAGGAGCAAATCACAGCAGTAGGGATATGCCCCTCATGGCCCAGGAACGGGAAGGAGATGGGCCAAACCTTGAAAGGCCTGGATGCATGAATGTGATGTTGACTGAAGACCAGTCCAGAGCTGGTGAGCAGGGCAGGCAAGGAAACACCAGGAGGACAAACTGCCCTCCACAAATTCTCCCGTATACAGTCATGCATCACTTAACAACGGGGGTGCGTTCTGAGGAATACCTCGTCAGGCAATTTCCTTGTTATGAGAACATCCTAGTGCGTACTCACACAAACCTACATGGTGAAGCCTACTATGCACCTAGGGTATGTGGTATAGCCTATTGCTCCCAGGCTACAAACCCATGCAGCATGTTACTATACCAAATAGCCTAAATACGTAGTAACACCACGGTAAGTATTTGTGTATTTAAACATAGAAAAGACACAGTAAAAATACAGTGTATTATAGTATCAGGGGACCATCCTCTATGCAGTTCATCATTGAGCGAAATGTTGTTATGCAGCCCATGACTGGACATTATACCTTCTCCTTTTACTTTTTTCTTTTAATACTGTCCATGAATGTAAGGGTGGGAGGATGCAAATATAGAAAAAGGTTTACATTTAAAGTAGTAGCTCAGGTCAAACAAAATTAGAGCCCTTGTCTTCTAGTATTCTCCAAAGAGGAAAGAATCCTGAACTAAAATATTAGCCCCAGTGCTGTACAACATCACTGGATAGTGTAAAATCAGAGACTGTGCCGATTTTGCTCACTCCTCTCTGGCAGGAGGAGCACAGAGCTCAAAGAGGGGTTACTCTAGCTTAATTCCTCATCAAGTCAGGAAGTGAATCTTGAACATCACTGACAGATAACTATCTAGTCTTGACTTCAGTACTTCGAGTGTCAGGATATTCACTATCCTATTAATAATAGATGACTAATAACAATTGCCCCTCTATGAACCCTGAATCAGTTAGGATTTTGTTCGGTTGAAAGTTTTTTTAAAAAATGACTGTAGTTAAACAAGGTAAAAATGTATTTTATGTAAATTTTAGGTACAAGCAGTCATAGCTGTGGTATGACCTGCTGTGGCCTCAGAGACTCAGGTTCCCTATATTTTTCTGCTCCTTTGTGTGGCTTCTCCAGAGTTATCTCATGTCCCAAAATAGTTGCTGAAGCTCCAGCCCTTAGGTCCTAAACCCATTAAAAAGGAAAGAGGAAATGGGGCAGAAGAACTTGCCTCTTCCCTTTAAGGTCACTGCCTGGAAGTTGCATTCACCATTCCACTGACATCTCATTGGTCAGGAAGACACTTCTACCTGCAAGGAAGTCTGGTAAATGTAGTCCATGTTTCAGATAGCCATGTGCCCACAATAAAAATCATGAGGTTTAATTTTTTACAAAGAAGGAGAAAGTAGATATCATGTTTCTATGACAGAATCTAATGTAGGCCTCCACCTGGAAAATCCAGGAAAAATCGATTTGGCTTTAAAAAAAAAAAAAGTTTTGGTTTTTAATCTTCCTTGGTAGGACCGTGCTCACCAAAACAATAGGAAGAAGATGCTCGTCTGTGGAGTGGCTGCTACCAACAGTGTCCATGGCGGCAGCAGAATTTAGCTGCACCTCCCAGAGGCCTACAGTTTACTCTCAAAGTCAGAACAAAGCAAGTAGGCAGAAGCTGCACCCCTGCTTTTGAAGTCCTTCTTTTGGAGCTGTCCAACAATCCCTCTTGGACTACTCACCAAAGCCCCAGGAATGCCATGCACTGCTGTGGTATAGGTGAACTCAGGTGGCACTGTCCTAGCCTTGAGCCCTAGTGGAAGACACTGGCTGCATCCACTTGGTCTCCCCAGCAGAGGAGATGGTGCGTTTCTATTGGGCATCTGTTGTCCATAGGAAAGTCTTCCTAAGACTGAGTCAAAACCTGCTCTGTCAAAAATCCAGTATTTAGGCACTTCTGTCTGGTGTCCTAGGCTCTATATCTAGTACATAATTAAAATCACCTACCAGGTTTTTCACCAAAAATAAAAATTGCTAAGAGTTAACATTGTAACATGAAATTAAGACTACTAAAAACCATCAGTTTCACATGCCAGGCCTATGAGGAAGTGAAATGTGCTTTTAGTAAAAGATTATAAGGAGGCATGGGAATGTACATTTTTGCCTAGTTTGGAGGGTTAAAGGATTGTTTAAAATTAGACATGATAAACCTAAAAGTTTGAGCAAGTTTTAGAAGGCTTGTGAAAAATTAATTGTAAAAGATTTTGTGTATGAACATATTGGCTAAATTTAAAGGGGTTTTATTCAGTTTTTTCCATGCTTTTGGAATAAAGCAAAACATGGTTTTCTAAGAGCACAGATCTGTTCTTTAACAAGAATTTGTAAAGAGTTATAAAAGGTTTATGAGAAGCTCACCTTATGGTCAAACTGATTTAGACTGGATAGATTTGTCTATACGGTTTTATTAAAAATTGGGATTGAGGCTGGATACAGTGGCTCACGCCTATAATCCCAGCACTTTGGGAGGCCGAGGTGGACAGATCACCTGAGGTCAGGGGTTCAAGACCAGCCTAGCCAACATGGTGAAACCCCGTCTCTACTAAATATACCAAAACAAAATGAGCCAGGTGTGGTGGCGGGTGCCTGTAATCCCAGCTACTTGGAAGGCTGAGGCAGGAGAATTGCTTGAACCCAGGAGGTGGAGATTGCAGGGAGCCAAGATCGCGCCACTGCACTCCAGCCTGGATGACAAAAGACTGTCTCAAAAAAAAAAAAAAAAAGTGGTTGGAAAAAATTTTTCACTATTTAGTCTAGTCCTGCCGTACAGAGGAAATTAGCTTTCCCTCCACCCTGCCCATTCAAATATTTGAAGACATATACGCTTTTCTTGTGATTTATGTCTTCATCCAATTAAAAATATGCAGCTTCTTCTGTTGTAAGTTATAAGTTCCTCAAGATCAGGGTGCTATCTTCTTGTCTCTGTGTCCCCAGTCCTTCCACTGCCTAGCTCATTTGGATTCCTTACATTTTCTGGTGGAATGAATAATAAATTCTACTTTTATTATTTTCCCCTAAGTCATGTCTCTTTAGACACATGCAGCCCAAATCTTTCCTAAAACAGATTGGCCAGAACATTTTTAAATGTAAGGATTTCCTTTCTTCTTACAGAAAATAATATATCTTCATTCTAGAAAACGTGTATCAATAATAACCAAATCACAAACAGCCCAATGCCTGGGAATGAATACTATTAGTATTTTGATTTATATTCCTCTTAGTTTTTTTTTTCTGTGTATGTATATATATTTTAATGTACATTTTTCATTGGAACGAGATCATAAAATTTTAAAACCCACTTTTTATGCTTAACAAAACCTCAAGGGCATCTTTCCAAGATAGTATACCTGAATATGCCATGTCATTTTTTAAAGTTCTTTTGTAATTCAACCGAAATAGAAAAACAGAAAAGTGCACAAGTCCTAAGTATTCTATTTGATGAAATTTTGCTAAATGGATGCATGTGTCTTACCAAGATGCAGATTAGGAAATTGAACGTGACCAGAACCTCAGAAGTCTCCCTTGTGTCTCCTCCTCTTCACTACTCCCTGCAAGGACTACCATAGACATTTTTTAACTTCCATAAATGGAATCACACTGTATAACTGTATATATTATTTAGTATCTGTCTTCTTTCAGCATATCAGTTTAATGACTACATCCTATTCCTTTATGTTGCTGTAATATAATTTATTCAGTTTATACCTATTGTTGTATTGTCATAACACATTATTTTTTCATTATTTTTGTTTTTACTAAAAATTCTGTAATGAATATCTATGTACTAAAGCAGTGATTTTTTTCTGTTTAGGTAAAATTCACAGATATGAATTAAACTTTTAAGTTTTTCTTACTTATATTGCCAAGTTGCCCTTCAAAACAGTTGTGCCCATTTTATGTTCCCATCACAATGTGTAAGACTCCCAGTTTCCGCGATGTGGTCTAGAATTGAATATAAAACCTCAGACGTAATCCAACCTAACATTAGTTCTGAATGTCTCACTTCCCTTTACTGTACACAAATAGACTGCAAGCACAGATAATCTCCAAGTTCTCTGACAAAGAAAAAGTTAGGATGATAGTGCTGGAAATGACCTTGGAACAACAAGACGCTTATTTTCCATCAACAAGCTTATTTTCAGATGAGAATCCAGAAGTCCAAAGAGGTAAGCTTTCAGAGCAGATTCCCAAAGAAAACCAAATTAGAAAACTACATGTAGGAAAAAAGCAGCAGAGAAACAAAATGTGTCTTTAGCAGTTACCTATGGGGAGTGAAACTATTTTTCTTCTTCATTTTACTTTTCTGAATTATCTAAATCTTCAGTAAAGAGCATATATTTCTTTCACAGTACAGAAAAAAAGTATTTCTTGAAGAGGGCAGACATGGTGGTGCACACCTGTAATCCCAGCACTTTGGGAGACCAAGGCAAGTGGATAGCTTGAGGCCAGGAGTTCGAGACTAGCCTGGCCAACTTGGTGAAACCCTGTCTCTACTAAAAATGAAAAATTAAAATAAAAATAAAAATTAGCTGAGCATAGTGGTGCACGTTGCATGCCTGTAATCGCAGCTACTCAGGAGGTTGAGGCACAAGAATCACTTCAACCTGGGAGGTGGAGGTAGAGATGGCAGTGAACCAAAATCAGCAGCCTGGGCAACAGAGCAAGACTCCATCTCAAAAAATAAAATAAAATAAATAAATAAATAGAAGGAAAAATAGAAAGGAGGAGGTAAATTTGTAAGTTTCCTATTCTATACACTTAATATATGCCTAAGACTTGGTACAAAGTAGGCTACAAAATAGGAAAAATGGTGTGTTTAAAAATCTGGAAGAGGCAGGGCACTCTAGAACAATGAATTCCAAGAATTTAGAAACCCAAGCAAGCAGAACCTGAGTGAAGTGACTTTTGAAAAGCAGCTCTGGTCTGTCAATTTGAAAAAATAAATGTGCTTGATGAGCTGGGTCTGGAACAGGCCCTGGAGACCTCTGGGTGAAGAAACAAAGGATCGGTGTTGGTTGGTTGGTTGGTTGGTTGGTTGGTTGGTTGGTTGGTTGGTTGTTTAGTTGGTTTTTTCATTTTTTTGTGGTTTTTTAATTTTTCTGTAGATTCGTATTCAGCTGAAAGGACAAGTGATTTCATGGTGTTTTCTTATGAGCAGTTTACAAATCTTGTCTCTGTCTCTGTGGGGTTAGGGTACCGTGAGCTGTAGGAGCTCACCAGCTTCATGGGGTAAAAACATTTCAGAACCACCACCAACAGGCACCAGGAAAGGTGTCTGCCTTTTCCTGTCACCTGAGACCTGAACCTTCCTCATTTTCTGTCCATGTAAGAGCTGGAGTCTTGGCATTTGGTTTCAGAGTCTTGATTAATGAGGGATTTCACATCTCTCTGTGGCTGTAGTGGGTGTTGGCTGAATGAATCGTAAAATCAAAGAGTGTTAATTAGGACATAAATGAAATCACATCCCTAAAGTCTACTATTTATAGTTAATAAGTGGGCCAGGCACAGTGGCTCACGCCTGTAATCCTAGCACTCTGGGAGGCCGAGGTGGGCAGATCACTTGAGGCCAGGAGTTCGAGACCAGCCTGGCCAAGATAGTGAAACCCCATCCCTACTAAAAATACAAAAATTAGGCGGGCATGGTGGCACAAGCCTGTAATCCCACCTATTCTGGAGGCTAAGTCAGGAGAATCGCTTGAACCCAGAAGGCAGAGGCTGCAGCGAGCCAAGATCATGCCACTGCACTCCAGCCTAGGTAAGAGAGTGAGACTCAGTCTCAAAAAAAAAAAAAAAAAAAGTGAATAAGTTATGGGGCCTGATAGGGTTGCCAGGTTTAACAAATAAAAATACAAGAGCCATAGTTAGATTTGAGTTGTAGATAAACAATGACATGGCATTTAGTGTAAGTCTCATGCAGGATTTGACTGGGTGTCCTGTATTTCATCTGGCCAGCTGATGGGGCCATGATGAAAGCCCAGCTCCCAGTGACCATTCCAGTCAACTGCAGGCTGTGCAGTGCATTTCCCAAAGGAAGTCTGTCTGATTTCCAGAAAGACAGGTCAGAAGGGCCCCACATATGAGAGGCTGTAGAGTTTAGTGGTACCAGGGCACAGCTGGCCATTGCCATGGTTTCTTCATCTAGGATTACAAACAGCACCTTCTTCAAATAGCTGTTGTAAGAATTAAATAATTACAAATAGAACATATAAAACAGATATTTATTAGATAAAATATCAAGCCAAAACTATTGTGACTTTTATCTGAATAGTCTGCAATGACTTCTCAAACATATTTGGTCTCTCAACTATACCATTGGTGCAAAATAGGCCACAGTTCCCCTACTATTCTCTCCAGCTTTATGCTAAGAAAACCAAAAATTCCCTTCATCTGCAAGAGAGAGGTATGGCCCTGATTTTGATAAGGCAATAAGGATTTTTATTAACCATCATAATAATTATTCATTCATGATAGAACCATTATCTTAGCATTATTACATTGTAAATATAAAAAGAAAAATCAACAAAGATTTCCTGCAGTGACACTGGGGAGTTCACAGCAAATTGCCTTCCTTAGGTTATCTAATCTAGAAGTTCCAAATCAGGCTAATCATCAGAATCACTGGGGAATTATCCTTTTTTATTATGAAAATATTTCAAACATACAGCAAAGCTGAAAGACTATTACAGTGAACACTTGTATACTCACCACCTAGAGTCTTCAGTTAACATGTTACTACGAGTTGAGTATCCCTAATCCAAAAATCCAAAATCCAAAATGTTCCAAAATCCTCATCTTTTTGCATGCCAATGTGATGCTCAAAGAAAATGCTCATTGGAGCATTTGGGATTTTGAATTTTAGGATTTGGGATGCTCAACTAGTAAGTATAATGCAAATATCCCAAAATCAAAAAAAATTAAAACATAAAACACTTCTGATCCCAAGCATTTCAGATAAGGAGTGCTCCTGTATATCTTGTCTTGTTATATATCTGTCCCTCTATTCATCCATCAATACATCTCTTTTTCTTGTACACTTCAAAGCAAATTGAAGATGTCTGTACACTTTCCCTGGGGAATTTTCTAAAACTCTTAAATTCCCAAGCCTCAGCCCAGAGATGTACAGATCTGCTAATTCAGGAATTTTTCCAAACAACTCCCCAGCTTCACTCTGGTAACCATGCTGATGGAGCCCTTATTAGCTAAAACATTACCAGTCTCATGGCAAAGGGAAAAGACCTGGCACACCATGTGCTGGGTGTAAAAACCTCTGCTTAAAACCAGTACACATCCGCCTCTGCCCACATTTCATTGACCAAAGCAAGTCCCCTGGAACTCTTAACTTCAAGAAGTTTGGGGCAGGCCGGGCATGGTGGCTCTCACCTGTAATCCCAGCACTTTGAAGGCTGAGGTGGGCGGATCACCTGAGTCAGGAGTTCGAGACCAGCCTGGCCAACATGACAAAACCCTGTCTCTACTGAAAATACAGAAAATAGCCAAGCATGGTGATGGGTGCCTGTAATCCCAGCTACTCGGGAGGCTGAGGCAGGAGAATCGCTTGAACCCTGGTGGCAGAGGTTGCAGTGAGCCAAGATTGTGCCATTGCACTCCAGCTTGGGCAACAGAGCAAGAGTCCATCACAAAAAGAAAAAGAAAAAAGAAAGAAAAGAAAGAAGGTGGGGAAGAGTCACCCTTCCACAGGCATAGGGAGAAGCACTATGGAAGGAAAGCTGGAATATTTAAGAAAGTAATACAATCAAACACAGGAAGCCACTCATTTAATTCAGCCTCTTCTCTTTACAAACAGAGAAGCCAGCACCCAAAGAGGCAAAGTGACTCTCCCAGAATCACTCGGCTACTTTAAAGGAGGAGTGGTCAAGAACAAAGGTCCCCTAGTTGACTTTCTTGTTATGTACAGGGTTGCCTTTGTTGATATACTATACACAGGCACTCATAAATAAGGCACGGTTTCTACTATCAAGACATTCCCAGTCCCATTTAAAGTTTTTCCATATAACCTTCAGCTGACCCTGGCATATTTCCACATATTCACCAAATAACCTGAAGCAGTCAGTGCATTTCAGAACTAATAAAGATGTTGTCTTTGAGGATAAAGATCTATTTATCTCAATTATTTTCGGTCCAAGAGCGTCAGTTCCCAGCAACAGCCTGCTGAAGCTCGGCACAGTGATGCAGCTCTTCCCAGATGGAGAAGGTTTCAAGTGACTCATAGGCCCAGACTGGTTGAGGATCATTCCTAGGGCACAGTCAGTTCATGATCTGATGGCATAATAGTTTTTCTCAGAAAAGAGTCATTCGTTCACGAAAACCTCAACCCAACATAGGGACCTATTTTCATTTAGGGAGAAAGAAATATTTCAACAGGCAGAAATATGATAGATTTCTAAAATATGGAGATTAGAAATAAGATAGTTTGATTTGCAAAAGATGTTTGATCCTCTCACTAGCTGTAACTGGGAAGACTATGCGCCTTTAAAGGTGTTAAAACAGTACCAGGATATAAAACTGCTTTGTCCAACCTTTGTAAGCTCATGGAATCTTAGTGGGAATAAGTTAGAAAGAGTTAGAAAGACTTTTAAACATCACCAACAGTAGCTACCACATTTTGCAGATAATAATTATGATGCTTATTATGCGTTGCACTTTGCCAGCTACCGATCCAAGAGATTCACATGCATTATTTTGCCCTCACAACCAACAGGCATTGTGACCACTTCCATTTTCTAACTGAAGAGGTTGAAGCTCCAAGCAGATATGTAACTTGATCAAAGTCATCTAACCAGATGGAGAATGGTCTGAGGTGTGAACCTGGAACTCAAGCCCTTGGGTCCCGTGATCCTCTTATGTGAAAGGAGCAGAGTTGTCACTTTTGTAGGGCCACAGGCTCCTGGACACTGGCTGTCATTAACAATTGTCTGTGACACTGGGCCAGGTTCTGTGGGGATGCCAGCCTAAGTGAAGTGGTTTCTGCCCTCCGCAAGCTTCAGCCTGGCAAAGAAAGGAAGAGAACGTGAGCAAACTGTGCTAGAAGCCAGAGAAAGAGAGAATTTTTAGATGTTGGTGGTTGGTGTTACAGAGTCAAAGGTATCAAAGACTAGAAGCAAGCCAACAAGTAATATGACAAATATGCAATCACTGTTGAACTGTAAAAGAGCAATTTCAGAGTGTGATGAGATAGGAGATAGTTTCCAAGAGGATAGGGAGTCAATAAATGAAGAGGAAATGGAAACAGGCAGTTTTCCGCTGCTAAAAAAAAAAAAAAGAAAAGAATATGAAGATAACTCAGAGGACACACGCAATGGTAGAAATATTTTCATTTGGACTGGGGAAGAACCAAGCATGATGTTATACAGAAGAAAAGATGCCAACCAAGAGAAATATATTTCATATGGACAAAAAAGAGAGCATCAGGTTTTTGGAGCAGGCAGAAGAGGATCCATTTATCATTAAATTTTTTAGTCTTTCAGCTGCTATTATGAAGTGTCTATTATATTTCAGGCACTGTATTTGGGCACCATGGCGAGCAAAGCAGACCCAGATTCCACACTCAGATACCATAGAACCTAATAAGGAAGACAAAATTTTAAGTAAATAATATATATCCATATAAACTAGATACATGTATCCGTACATACATATGCTTTGTCTATCTAGTAATATGTTTTATATGTATATAATTTCTCTGCTTTGGCTCCTGTAAAATATAATATATATATTTATATTATATATATTTGTATTTTGTATATATTCAAATTTATATTTTACAGGAGCCAAAGCAGGGAAATCATATGTATAGTACCACAATAGCTATTAAAATAGTACCACAATATAAAAAAAGCTGTGTCCAACCTTTGTAAGATTATGGAATTTTACTAGGAAGAAGCTAAAAAGATTTCTAACCATCACCAACAAGAACTGCTCCATTTTACAGATAATAATTCTGATCCTTATTGTGTGGACTGGGGAAAACTGAGCATGATATTATACAGAAAAGAAGCTGCCAACCAAGAGAAATAAATTTCATATGGACAAAAAAAGAGGGTATGAAGTCATCTGTAATATATGTATATATTTTACAGGAGCCAAGGCAGATAAATTAGCCTTAAGCTAAATGGCATGAAGGTTTCCAAACAGGAGAAAGAAGGATAGAGGGCAAAGGACGAAGACATCAACGTTCTGAAAATGCTGAGGAAATGAGACAGTCTTCGTGGTAGTGAGTTAGAGGGTTAAACATGTGAAGAAGAGAGAAATGAGGATGTGTTTGAAGGACAGTGGGAAGTACTAGCATCCATTCATGGACGTCCAATTAATGTCCAACTTGATACCAGGAAAAAAGAAGGATATTTGCCAAGAAGCACTAAAAACTATTATGAAGTTAGATAGCATGACTCATTTGGTTCAGTTTTCAGACTTTCTCAAGGGAACTCTTAGCAGCCCAGAGTAGATGCAAATAAAGCCTATGGTGGGCTGGGCAGGGAGAGCAGGCTGATGGTGACACGGCAGGTTCCATAGAACTGAAGTGGGGCAAAGGATTCAAAGTTGCTAGAAAGAGTCTGGCATCTAGCTAGCTAGAGAGGTAAGTGGAGCCCAAAGGGAATGGGCCAACCCAGTATGGTCATAACGATGGCAAGGAACAAGTTGAGAAGAAGTGAGGTCAAGGGAAAAGCGAAAGGGAGAGAAAGATGTTATCAGAGTGGGAGAATACATCCAAATAACGTTCAGCCAGAGCCGCGGGGGGCTGAAATTGGGTTAGTGATGAAGGTCGTTGGTACTGAGGAGGCTTAAAGATCTCTCAGACTGGGGTGGAATGGGAATTAAAGCCTGGAAAGCTTTGCTGATAGCAATTAAACCCAGAGAATACTGTTCTCTCTGCTTTGAAACTTAGAGAAAATAAACATTGAGTTTTCTAAACTAGATACATGTATCTTCACATACACTGTCACATATATACACGTGTGTGTGACACAGAGAGAGAGAGAAAGAGAGATCGTGCACATACGGATATATCTTAAGTACCTGCAAGTGGTCTGGAAGTCTGGAAGTAATGGCTAGTCCCCAGATTCATTACTGACTTTGGAGTATGTTAAATTTAAACCTTGATGTGCCAGACAGTGTAACTCAGAAAGAGCTATGGAGGTGTATAACCCCCCTTCATTGTAAATAGCTTTTACCAAGCACCAATATTTTAACAGAGAGATGTTAACAGGAAAATTTTCATTGACATTTGGGAGAACAGGGGACAAATTTCAGAGACTTCAAATGTAGACTTGACAAAGCTTGGCCACTGGTCGGGTATGGGAGATGAGGAGGTAGAGCCTCAAGTGGAATGAGGCAGAAAGTTGGTGATTATTTCCCCCCCATTTTACAGATGAAGAAACTAAGATTCAGAGAAAGTAAAAGATTGCTCTGTAACCACGTGACTAGTAAGTGGCAGAACCAGTGTTGATTGTCAGATCACCCGTCCTGTGCCCTTCATAATACTTCATACTCCTCCACTTCCACCCCTGTGCAGAGGCAGAGCCCTTTCGTGCTCCAGGTTCTATTACTGAAGACACCAGGCTCAGCCTTATGCCATCTTTCCCACACTTCCCTTGTGCTGGCAAAGGTGATTAATTACCCTTCCCCTTCCTACGGAGTCCCAGCCAGTGCTTCTGTGATGGTGTTTACAGGCCCCACTCATAGAACCTATCACACTGCTCTGATGATGGTTCACCTGCCTGTCCTCCCCACTAGACTGTGACCTCTCTGATGGAAAAGACCCAGTTCTGGGTCTTTCTATTTCTGATGCTTAGCAGTGTGAAACCCACACTAGCTGTCCAACAGATGTTTCTTTAAAAAGAGCTGTATCAATTAAGCTTCATGCTTAATTCCAGGTAACATCCTGGAGTTAGTAAGATGCAATAAAATGTCAACAAAGGTCATTTTAGGCTGGGCCCGGTGGCTCATGCCTGTAATCCCAGCACTTTGGGGGGCCAAGGTGGGTGGATCACTTGAGGCCAGGAGTTCGAGACCAACCTGGTCAACATGGTGAAACCCTGCCTCTACTAAAAATACAAAAATTAGCCAGTAGTGGTGGCACTCTCCTGTAGTCCCAGCTACTCGGGAGGCTGAGGCAGGAGAATTGCTTGAACCTGGGAGGCGGAGGCTGGTCCTTATCTTAAGGAGCCTAGCTAATGAATCCAGGAGCTATCTCACAAGAGAGGATTGCTCCTGTCAATACAAAGCAAACTGGAAGAGGTGACCCACGTGGGCATGCTGAGGTGATGCAGGTGGTTTCAGTTCTACCTCTCAAAGAACATCAGGTACCGAAGAGAAGGCAGACTTAGACTCCCTGGGCTGGCAATTCCCATGCAGTCGTCTCCCCTCCCTTCCTTCTATGGCAATGCTGTCGAGACCTGTAGGGACATGACTTACTGAGATGGGAAGTGGACGCTCACAGTACCTGCACTTTTCACAATATAGCACCTTTGGCCTCACAGGGAACACTTTTTACATTTTCCACCTTTTTGTGAGGTATTTACAGACATCTTCAAAATAGAATCTCATATTCCACACTCTCTTTGTGAATCACATCATGTGGTATGGTGTGTGGGCTTGTTCAGGGGTCCCAGCCTTGGGTAATGATACACTAAAAATTAGTGAGATGATAGTAAATGTGACAGCTCCTGTCTGTCATCAGTCATCTTGCCACCAGAGGACACAGCCCACTCATTCTGAGATGTGGTTCCTCAAAATATCTTTTGCTGTGTAACAAATTATCCTGGAGGGATATCAAGGCCCCATTGTTTTTTATTTAAAAGTCATCAGTTAAGACCTCAAAGATATGTCAGTGGCAGTATATGAAAATTTATGTTTCTACCAGCAATTTTTGTGCTTTCACTGCAGTGATAAAATCACTTTGTTCTTCAGTTTGGAGCCAAGGGAAGAATCAAGCTATTGTGTAGATTACTTAAAATTCCACAGTGCCTGCGCCATTTGGCCAAAGAATGCTAAAAATCTGCAGCTGTTGCTCCCACGAAAGTTTCTAACTGGGGCAGCGGCTGCTGTTCAACACACAGCTGTTGTTAATTTGAGCTGAAGATTTTTAATTGCCTTTGTGTCGACATTTATTAAATAACATTTTAGAGGAACAAAAACTGTAATAGTCATATTAGCAGGATGCTGAAGGAAGAAAATAATTGGAACATGGCATTTTTGCCTTGTAAGCCAAGTCTGAAAATACCTTTTCCACATGGAGGGCTCCCAGCCATCCCAGGAAAAGCATTTCCAGGTAAATCCAGCCGCAGAAACCATGATGGCCTTTGCAGGAGCTCAGCCACTTCACCCCTTAGTCATTTACCTGGAAGCACTTCTTCTCCGGAGTGGCCTCCTTGTTCCCACACTCTCCATTCCCATTATACCGAGAGACAGGAGGCATAGTGCTTACAGTAAACATAGCGTTAGCTGGCAGTTGGCTGCTTTTTTAAGTGGTCTGCATTATTTTGGGGAGCCTCTATAATTGCTGTTTTCCTGTTACATCCAGCCCATCCCTGACAATACTATGAGGGGTCTGACTTCCTCCCCATTTGGCTTAGAGCAGCTGTATAGATGAGCAGAAGATGGAAAACTCAGATCTTTCCTGGATTTTCTGGCAAGGCAAAGAAGGGGAAATGAGGGGCCATTCTATTAAAAAGGGTCAACAACTAATGTCCCTTAAGAGGGAAGTTGCAAACTGCACAAAGAAAGGAGCTTGAAGTATGAAAAAAGACAAACCAGGAAAATTGCAGAATGAGTTGTAAATCCTCATTACCATACTAAAATTTCAATCATGTGTTGCATGCTGATGGTAAATATTTCCTTTTAACTTTGTCAGGCATTTATGGCGAACTTACGATGTGCAAGGTGCTGTGTAATGTGCTCAGGGCACCCAGAGAAGCCTGCAGGGCCGGCGACCAGTGAGGGAGCTGCAGCCCAAGAGTAAGGCAGGCAGGGATTATACAGCGCTGTTTACAGCATCGGCTCCAACAGAGTTGAGGATGAGAGGTCCGGCTCCTGCCAGAAGGGGGAAGCATGTGATCTGGGCCTAAGGGCTGAGGAAGACCTTGATCATTAGAAAAAAGGATGAATGTGGCCAGGCACAGTGGCTCAGGCCTGTAATCCCAGAAATTTGACAGGCTGAGGTGAGAGGATCGCTTGAGGCCTGGAGTTCAAGACCAGCCTGGGCAACATAGCAAGAGACCCTGTTTCTACAAAAAATTTAAAAATTAGCTGGGTGTGGTGGTGTGTACTTGTAGTCCCAGCTACTCAAGAGGCCAAGCAAGAAGATTGCTTCAGCCCAGGAGTTTGGGAGTTCAAGGATGCAGTGAGCTGTGATTGTGCCACTGCACTCCAGCCTGGGGAACAGAGCAAGACCCTATCTCAAAGAAAAAAAAAAGAAAGAAAGACAAGATGAATGGGTAAAGAAAATGTGCTGGAATATAGAATATTATTCAGCCATAAAAGACAGAAATGCTGCCATTTGTGACAACATATTGGAAGACATTAATGCTAAGTGAAATAAGCCAGGCACAGAAAGACAAATACTGCATGATCTCACATGTACGTGGAATCTTAAAAAGTCAAATTCGTAGAAGCAGATAGTAAGAATGGTGGTTGCCAGGGGCTGGGGAAGTGAGGAGAAGTGGTTCTGGAGACCTCATGTACAGCATGATGGCTACAGTTAACAACACTGTATTATATACTTGAAATTAGCTAAGAGAATAGGTGTGAAATGTCTTCAGCACAAAAAAAAAGGTTAACTATATGAGATGCAGGTTTATTAACTTGATTGTGGTAATCATTTCACAATATATATGTATATCGAATCGTCACATTGTATACCTTAAATTTATAGTTTTATCAATGATATCTCAATAAAGCTGGGGGAGAAAACAAGGAGAAGAGAAGGAAGGAAGGGCCTTTCAAGCTGAGGACCAAAAAGAACAAAAGCATGGTATCCTGGAAAAGTCTGTATGGGCATAGGAGGCCACTAAATGCTGTGGAGGTGGGAGTGCCCTACTTTCCAGACACATGGAAAGCATTGAAAGAACTATGTTAGTCCAAGAACTGTGTTAGTTGGACATGACAGTGCTGGAGGAGGGTAAGAAATGGGGGAGAGGGATCCGGCGCAGTGGCTCATGCCTGTAATCCCAGTACTTCAGGAGGCTGACGCGGGTGGATCACTTGAGGCCAGGAGTTCGAGACCAGCCTGGCCAATGTGGTGAAACTCTGTCTGTATCAAAAAATACAAAAATTTGCCAGGCATGGTGGCGTGCACCTGTAATCCCAGCTAATTGGGAGGCTGAGGCAGGAGAATCACTTGAACCTGGGGGTGGAGGTTGCAGTGAGGTGACATTGCACCACTGCACTCCAGCCTGGGTGATAGAGCAAGACTCCATCTCAAAAAAAAAAAAAAAAAGAAGAAGAAGAAGAAGAAATAGGGGGGAAAGATGCTGGAGAGGTAAAGTAGGACTAGATTCTGGAGAGCTGGGATGCTGCTGTAGGGAATTTGAATTTTACTCTGGGGGCATAGGAGGCCAATGAGTGCTATGGAGGTGGGAGTGCCCTGCTTTCCAGGCACATCATCCTGCTAGCAAATCTGTGGGGCTCCAAAGCCCCTCCCATTCTGACATGTGGAGATGGAGTGATCGCCACATGCCAGGCAGACAGGATGAGGACCTGAAGTGTGGTGAGGTCAATGTGGCCACAGTGGGGAGGAGAGAAGGGAACACCTCTGAGAGTCAGAGCTCAGGCTTCAAGTCTTAGGCTTGCTACTCACTAGCAGTGCAGCTTACCCAATGGAGTTAACTTCTCTGTGTCTCTGCTTCCTCATCTGTAAAATGGGAATAATAACAGTGCATGCCTCTTAAGGTTATTTTATATAACCTCATACGTAATACCTAAAATGTTTAGAATAGTGACTGGTACAATGAGCACTTGACAAGGTTAGCTATTATTATTATTTTCAGATGTAAAATCCTGTGACTTAACTGATTGAACTTAGAGGGCAAGGGAAAGAGTCAAAGACATACTATTCATGAAAGGGACATGGTAGATACTCAGAATTGATAATAGCTAGGGAAAAAATAAGAAATAAAACATATTGAGGGACAGTCTACAAAATAACTATTCATAATCTTCAAATGTGTCAAGGAACCCACAGAAACTGTTCCATACTGAAGGAGAACAGAAGGCAATGACAACTAAAGGCAATGTGTGATCCTGAACTTGACCCATTGACTTCAGAGGACATTATGGAGTCAATTGGGACAATTCAATTGAAATTTGGAGGGGTCCAAGGATATCATTATGAAGGAGGAGGTGCTTGTTTCCTTGTTTGTGGGAAATGACACTAAAAGGTTCTGGAGTAAAGAGGCATCCAATTAGCAACTTATTCCCAAGTGTTTCTGAAAGTTCTTTGTTCTCACAACTCTTTTGTAAGTTTGAGATTGCTGAAAATAAAAACACTTATTTTCTTAAATTAAAAGCTAGCATTTGTTGAGCATTCACTATCAGGAATTGTGGCCAGTGCTTTGCACATGAGCAGGTTCAGTTCTCCAAGGAAACTTCTCTGACTTTGCATCTCTACCAAAACGGAGCCAAGTACCCCTCCTCTGTGCCCCCATAGTAGGTTGCACTCCTCTTCACTAACTGCCCATGACCATCAGTTACAAGTAGTCTGTGAAAAGTAACTGTTTGTTTTTCTGTAACACCTGCCCCCTCCTGCTTCATGGATAGTCTAAGCTCTTTAAAGGTAAGGGCTGTATCCCATTCTCCACTTGCATCCACCACTCTCAGCACAGCTCCTGGTATAGCAAATGCCAAGCTCCCAATACATGCTTGGTGACTGGAACACTGAGGCTTGCTCACCATGGTGACTACCATTAAAAATGAGGCACCAGACTTGGAATGCATGTCTGACGCATGACTTCTTTTCAAGGTGGTCCTGGCTCTGGCAAAGGCACACAGTGTGAAAAGCTGGTGGAAAAATATGGATTTACACATCTCTCAACTGGCGAGCTCCTGCGTAAGGAACTGGCATCAGAATCTGAAAGAAGCAAATTGATCAGAGACATTATGGAACGTGGAGACCTGGTGCCCTCAGTAAGCAACACGGCCTGCCCGACACTACTGCCCTTCCTGTCTGGGGAGATCTTTGGGGTTTTTTAAGGAATCTGAGCTGCTGGAACTAAGAAACCCAAAGAAACAATAGCTGTATTTTATTTCCCTCCTTTGCAGCAATCCAGACACAGGCAGGTCTACAGCAGACAGCCCTTCTGCCCAACCAAGTCGAGCTGGCCCAGGTTCCTTCCATCATATTTGTCTACCAGACCCTCGAATGTTGGCCTAATTTCACATTTTCCCCCCAAATTCATCCCACTTTAGAATTGGAGAAGTTTCAAAATAGAAGTGAGTGCGGTGCAGCAGAGCCCAGAATTAGAAACCCCCAGAAAATATAAAATAATGCTTTGGTCTAGTCCTGGGAGGTATGATGGCATTATCTTGAAATTTGCTATCTTCTTGTGTAATTTAAGAATATCCCCTTTTCTATCTTTTTTCTTCTTAAGTCACCATCCATCTCTGAGAAGCTGGATGGTAGGGATATCAAGAAATATTCATCCCTGCCACACAGGGTCCCACGCTAGGCTCTGTAATGAGGGCTGTATGATACAGTCTCTGTTAGCAATAGAGCTGTCTGGTTCCTCTCTAACCAGTTTCCCACCTGGAAGCCAGAAGGGTCCTCATGAAAGGAAAATAGACCATTACAATTACCACTTAGCTGGCTTCCTGGAGCCCACCCTTTTCCCTACAATCTCCTCTTTCCACAGCAGCTGTTATCGGAAAGGGGTCCCGATCCAGACCCCAAGAGACCGTTCTTGGATCTTGTGCAAGAAAGAATTCAGGGCGAGTTGTAAAGTGAAAGGAAGTTTGTTAAGAAAGTAGAGCCAGGCGCGGTGGCTCACGCCTGTAATCCCAGCACTTTGGGAGGCTGAGGCGGGCAGATCACGAGGTCAGGAGATCGAGACCATCCTGGCTAACACAGTGAAACCCCGTCTCTACTAAAAATACAAAAAAATTAGCCGGGCGTGGTGGTGGGCATCTGTAGTCCCAGCTACTCAGGAGGCTGAGGCAGGAGAATGGCCTGAACCCAGGAGGCAGAGCTTGCAGTGAGCCGAGATCACGTCACTGCACTCCAGCCTGGGCGACAGAGCGAGACTCTGTCTCAAAAAAAAAAAAAAAAAAGAAGAGGAATAAAAGAATGGCTACTTCATGGACAGAGCAGCGCCGAAGGCTGCTGGTTACCCATTTTATGATTATTTCTTGATAATATGCTAAACGAGGGGTGGATTATTCGTGCCTCCCCTTTTTGACCATATAGGGTAACTTCCTGACGTTGCTCTGGCATTTGTAAACTGTCATGGCACTGTGGGAGTGTAGCAGTGAGGACGACCAGAGGTCACTCTTGTTGCCATCTTGATTTTGGTGGGTTTTACCCAGTTTCTCTACTGCAGCCTGTTTTATCAGCAAGGTCTTTATGACCTGTATCTTGTACTGACCTCTTATCTCATCCTGTGACTTAGAATGCTTAACCTGGCTGGGCGCAGTGGCTCATGCCTGTAATCCCAGCACTTTGGGAGGCTGAGGCAGGTGAACCACGAGGTCAGGAGTTCGAGACCAGCCTGGCCAACATGGTGAAACCCCATCTCTACTAAAAATACAAAAAATTAGCTGGGCTTGGTGACGGGCACCTATAATCCCAGCTACTTGGAAGACTGAGGCAGGAGAATCGCTTGAACCTGGGAGGCGGAGGTTAGAGTGAACCAAGATCATGCCTCTGCACTTCAGCCCAGGCGACAATGTGAGACTCAGTCTCAAAAAAAAGAACACCTTAACCTTCTGGGAATGCAGCCCAGTAGGTCTCAGCCTTGTTTTATCCAGCCTTTATTCAAGATGGAGTTTCTCTGGTTCAAACACCTGTGACACAGCCAGAATGATTTCTTTAAAGCATTTACCAAAGTGCGTTATTCCCTTCCTCAAAACCTTCCAATGGCTGCCCACTGCACTTAGGATGAAATCCACAGTCCTTCCTGCAGCTCTGGCCTCCAGCTCCCTCTCCAGTGCTATTTCCCACCACTCTCACCTTGCTCACTCCCACCCACCAC
Source organism: Colobus angolensis palliatus (assembly GCF_000951035.1). Taxonomy (NCBI): domain Eukaryota; kingdom Metazoa; phylum Chordata; class Mammalia; order Primates; family Cercopithecidae; genus Colobus; species Colobus angolensis. Next base: position 1,507,841 of record NW_012116921.1, read on the forward strand.
TAGCGTCCTTGTTCCTCCCGCACGTCAGACTGTTCCTGCCTCAGGGCCTTTGCATTTGCTCTGTCTGCAGCCTGATGCTCTCTCTTCATACAGTCACACAGTTTGCTCCTTTACTTCATCCAGATCTCCACTTCAGTGTTACACTTGATCGGATGCCTTCCCTGACCACCCAATAGAAAGTGACACCTCTAGCATTCTGTACCTCTTTGTCCTGCTTTGATTTTGTACCTATCAGTTATCTGTAGCTGACTCTTCATTATACATTTATTTGTTCATCAATATTGTCTGTCTTCTTCATTAGAATATAAACTTCATGAGGACTTCATTCATGATTATCTAGGGATAGATTCTGACCACACTCGCAATGGCCGCATTCCCCAAGCCCCTGCCAGAAGGCACAGATCCCACAAGCAGGGAGTTCCTCCACTGGCAGCTGATTGCATTTTTCCTCTACCAATTTCCAGACTCTGGTGTATTTCTCCTACTTCATTTACCATAAGCACTTGTTAAATACAAATTTTCAACAAAGAAAGTGATCTTGCTTGAAAATGCTACTTTACATCTACCAAAAGTCTTTTAAGTAGATGTCAAATTTTATAAAATATTTACTGGAAAAAGGTTAACAGCAAAATACCTTTTTTTTTTTTTTTTTGAGACACAGACTCCGCTCATCACCCAGGCTGGAGTGCGGTGGCGCGATCTTGGCTCACTGCAGTTTCCGCCTACCGAGTTCAAGCGATTCTCCTGCCTCCGCCTCCCGAGTTGCTGAGATTGCAGGCACCCACAACGATGATGCCCGGCTATTTTTTGTATTTTTAGTAGAGATGGGGTTTTGCCATGGTGGTCAGGCTGGTCTTGAACTCCTGACCTCAGGTGATCCACCGACCTCGGCCTCTCAAAGTGCTAGGATTACAGGCATGAGCCACCACACCCAGCCAGTAAAATACTTTTTATACCATGTTTTGTCTAGTTTTATTTGTTTTTTTGTTTGTTTGTTTGTTTGTTTTTTGAGGTGGAGTCTTGCTCTGTCGCCCTGACTGGAGTGCAGTGGCCGGATCTCAGCTCACTGCAAGCTCCGCCTCCTGGGTTCCCACCATTCTCCTGCCTCAGCCTCCCAAGTAGCTGGGACTACAGGCGCCGCCACCTTGCCCAGCTAGTTTTTGTATTTTTAGTAGAGACAGGGTTTCACTGTGTTAGCCAGGATGGTCTCGATCTCCTGACCTCGTGATCCACCCATCTCGGCCTCCCAAAGTGCTGGGATTACAGGCTTGAGCCACCGTGCCCGGCCTGTTTTGTCTAGTTTTAAATTGCCATTATGCCTAATTCATGGAGTGATACCATATAAAATACAGCTACCTTATCTCATCTAATCTAAGATGCCATATTTTAAAACAGATAACTGGTAAGAATATACCAGTAAGAAAAAAATACTAACAATTAAACTGTGATGCAGAACTGATTATAAATACCTGCCAATTTCATAGATATTAAAATATAGGGTGGAGTGGAAGAGTAAAATGAAATATGGTCAATCGCTGTCTGCTGTTTACCTTCTCTGAACCTTCCTCCCTCCCTCAGTGGATGACTGAAGGAGACTTGGGGTACTTCTGGTGTTCTGTGAAGGAGCTCAGGTCCTGACCACTCTCGCTTTGCTCCAGGGCATCGTTCTGGAGCTCCTGAAGGAGGCCATGGTGGCCAGCCTCGGGGACACCAGGGGCTTCCTGATTGACGGCTATCCTCGGGAGGTGAAGCAAGGGGAAGAGTTCGGACGCAGGGTGAGTGGTTGTTATGGGGATCCTTCCAGAAGAAAGATAGGGTACATCATTGAGGTTGGGGGATAATTCAGTCTATGTCTTTCCCAATTACATTAATGAAAACTTTCCATTACAAGGGGCAGAAACTTGACTCAAATTAGAAATTTTTAAAAAGGAGTAGATTTATTGACTTAAGTAACTAAACCACCCAGCAGTGGTTTTGATTTGGTTGACTCCAGATATCCAAATGTGTTCATCAATTGTCTGACTCTCTCTCTCTCTCTGTCTTTCCTTTGTGTTGGCCTCATTTTCTTCCTGATCAAGGCTTACCTTCTACCATCTAAGTGGCCTCATAGAAAAGTGTTTCTGTTTCCCAGTGGGTCCAGCAAAAGACCCAGAGTTATGTTTCCTTATCCTGGATTTGGTCACAGTCCCATCATCACTGAGCCAATCACTGTGGTCAAGAGGGAAGGGGAGGGAATATGCTGGCTGGCCCAGCCTGGAGGACTAGGGAAGGATGGGAAGGGAGGAGGCGGCAAGGGCACCACACCAGAACCACACGGGGAAGGAAAATTACCCCCAGGAAAAGTAGGGCTGCCTTTACAAGAAGACAGGGGAATGGGTGCTGGATAGGCAGAATCAGAACTACACACCACCCTCCCACTATCCTCCCGCCATCCTACCTCCCAGCCCACCCTCTCCTAGTGAGGGCCTCTTGAGATTCTACATGGTTTTAGAATGCTGTTTCTATTCCTGGAAAAAAAAAAAACCCATTGGGATTTTGATAGGGATTACATTAAATTTGTAGATCATTTTGAGTAATATCAACATCTGAGCAATATTAAGCCTTCCATGGATTGTTTTAGATTTTGTTTATTCTGATCTTCTAGCCAACGTCTAGGCTGTGGATAAGTCCCTAGGGATACATTCTAAGTAACTGAAGAACAGGAATGTTTTTCCTATACCACCTTAGAATCAAGGCCTGTGCAGGGCTGGGGGTTGGAGGGGATACAAAGAGAGGAAGATGTGGTCCAACCGTTGAGAAGCTTCTTGTCTATGAGGACTGGCAGTTGTGTAAGCATGACACTAGAATACAATTGCAGATGTGTAACAACTGCTGCAGGATCAACAGTGTTTACTGAGGTTCAGGCTTTTCCCACTTACCTTGCCCTTGAACTTAAGGTTAGAAGAGCTCTGAGAGAGCCTCCAGGAAAGTCAGGACAGGTCCAGTGCGTTTTTGGAAGTGATGGAAATAAAAGTCTTTTCTTTTTTTTTTTTTTTTAATTTTTTTGATACGGAGTCTCACTCTGTCGCCCAGGCTGGAGTCCGTGGTGCGATCTCGGCTCACTGCAAGCTCCGCCTCCTGGGTTCACGCTGTTCTCCTGGCTCAGCCTCCCGAGTAGCTGGGACTACAGGCGCCCGCCAACTCACCCGGCTAGTTTTTTGTATTTTTTAGTAGAGACAGGATTTCACCGTGTTAGCCAGGATGGTCTCGATCTCTTGACCTCATGATCTGCCCTCCTTGGCCTCCCAAAGTGCTGGGATTACAGGCATGAACCATCGTGCCCGGCAAAGTCTTTTTTTTTTTTTTTTTTCCTATTGCTCTGAGAGGTGGTAGAATATTCTTGTGAAACCCTCAAATGATCAAGGAAAAGATGTATAGTAAATAAATAAGGGCTCTCTCTCTCTCTCTCAGTCAACAACAAAAAAATTAAACTATAATCCTTATTCTTCCTTAGGGAATTTTAAAACTGAGTCTGAAGGCAAACCCCAGAACTTAGGCCTATGGGGTTCCACACCATTCTGAGCAATGACAGCCCTGGAGCTTCCCAAGGTGGAATCATTAAAGCATGTCACTCATGTACTCTGGAATCAGAAAACCTAGGTTTTCACCTCTGTCATATATTATGGAGATAATAATACCTGTTAACACCTATTTAAAAGGTTTTGTAAACATCAGATCATACAACATACATAAATGTCTTCTAAGCTATAAAAGTTTATAAAATAGTATCTAGTTTAGCATCACTCATTTGTTAATCACACCTCATACAAACTTCTAAAATTCCTGCTCCATCACCACTTCCTCCTTTGCTTAAAACCCAGTTGGGGTGAGCTCAGAGCTCTATGCAGCCCATTGGTCTGTCCTCTGGCCTTTGGGTAAGTATGAATTCAAATGATCCATGTGATCTTCCCTAAAGTAAAGCAAAATCCTTCCTCTCCCACTGTGGTCCCTGTTCAGACAGGTTTTAGAATGTGGCATAGAAGAAGCCTGACTAGAACTAAGGAACAAGAAAGTCATCAACATGGTGACTGGACACTTACACCCAATGCTAAAATTCATGATGCCTTTTCAAACAACACACAGGTGACCTATTCCATTACTGAGCCTACAACCCTTAAGTGAGATTTTAGACATCTACAAAGACAGTTTCTTACATACTGCTGGGAGGAACTTACAGAGACCAAAAGTGACACTGATTTGTCCCTGGACAGTAACTTTGGAAGATTCTAGTATCAATTAAGCAGGTGTGCAAGACAACACATGCAGCCCTCCAGAATGAGCACCTGCTTTAAATCTGACCAGATGGCCAGGCATGGTGGCTCATGCCTGTAATCCCAGCACTTTGGGAGGCCAAGGCAGGCAGATCACCTGAGGTCAGGAGTTCGAGACCAGCCTGATCAACATGGTGAAACCCCGTCTCTACTAAAAATACAAAATTAGCCGGGCATGGTGGCACATGCCTGTAATCCCAGCTACTCGGGAGGCTGAGGCAGGAGTATCGCTTGAACCCAGGAGGCAGAGGTTGCAGTGAGCCAAGATTGCACCACTGTACCTCAGCCTGGGTGACAGAGTGAAACTCCATCTCAAAAAATAATAATAATAATAAAACCTGACCAGATAAACAAAGATGCTATAAACATAGAATGAGCTACTGTTGACTCATTACTGCCCTGCAGGGCCCTTCATTTGTAGCTCCCCTCCAAATTATAGGCAAAAAATTCATTTGAAATTTGACAAAGACAAATGCAGGCATCTGATTTTCCCTAGAGATTCAAAGTAGTCAGCTTGGTTGAAAGCATATATTTCCCATTTGTGCATCAGGCCTGCAACTATGTTTGAGGTCCATCCAAGCCTGGAGAGGTTTTAACCAGCCCACAAAAATCTCACCAGCCTTTCTGTGTCACCGAGATTGATGTGTCCAATGCATTGGACCATCAGTTCCTTTAAAAATTCAGTTAGTTAGGCTGACACTTTTGCATACCTGTAGCTGAGTTGTCCAAGATGCAAGGTCCTTTGATGATTTCCTTGGCCACTGCATATGACATTGCTAAAAGTCAAATGCAAACTAATGTCCACAGCTTAAGGGTAAGTCTATGTGTGGTTTCTCTGTTACCTTCCTATCTTGTATTCCCCAAGCTGGTTTTGCCCCTGTTGAATTACAACCTATGCCTTCAGTTTGCAGCATGATTTACTGGAGGAGGGGCTGTGTGTATGTACATGTATGTGTGCATGTATGCATGTAGATGTGTGTAACGGGGCAGAAGGAATATAAGAGAGGAGTCAGAGTTTCTGATCACCATCCTCATTCCCCACTCCCACTGAGAACCCCTGCTTATAGTGACTCTGGTGTGAACAGGCCTGTATTTGGAGCCTGGCTTTGTAACTCGTTGGCTGGTAAGCAAATCAGCTAACTTTGTAGACCTCCATCTCCTCTTCTACAAAATGTTGGTTGGAAATATGTACCTCAGTGATTGTTGGGAAGATTGGATGGGATCCTTGACAAGTGCCTTTACACATTTATACATATGGTGTTCAATAAATCTTTACAGTTTTTTCAATAACGTGTATTTTTTCTGACTATAGAAATAAAAATATAATATGAAACAATACACAAAAAAAAACAAAGAATAACTAACCATCCAGTGATAATACCTTTAATATTTGATGTATATTCTCGCCATCTTTGTTCTGCCCGTTTTTGCATAGTTAAAATCATACAGAACATAGGAATAATAATTATTTTTTGAGTACTTACAGTGTGCCAGGAACTGAACTCGATGCTTTACACATGCCATTTGATTAATTTCTAAAGTCCTACTTAATAGGTGTTAGTAACCCCATTTTATCGATTTTTTTTTCTTTTTTTTTTTGAGATGGAGTCTTGCTCTCTCACCCAGGCTGGAGTGCAGCGGCGTGATCTCAGCTCACTGCAACCTCCGCCTCCCAGCCTCAAGCGATTCTCCTGCCTCAGCAGCTGGGATTATAGGCGCCCACCACCACGCTCAGCTAATTTTTGTATTTTTAGTGGAGATGGGGTTTCATCATGTTGGTCAGGCTGGTCTTGAACTCCTGACCTCGTGATGTGCCCACCTTGGCCTCCCAAAGTGCTGGGACTACCGGTGTGAGCCATTTTATAGATTCTTACCATCTTGAGAAGGGCTCTGTGCTTAGCCTGACTCCCTGGTGTGAAATCGAAATGCTTTCCAGTATTAAGCCAATCTCATACTCAACACCAGCCAAATTAACCACATATTAACAGAACTCATATTAACAGAAGTCATATTAATGGAAGTCATATTAACGGAAGTCATATGAATAGAAGTAGAATGCATGGGTTTGCTCTTGGCTTTTCCCTCCCAAAAGACTCTTAGGTGAAATTCTGCCTTTAGCCAGAGTACGTACATAACTCTCATGGAGGTGGGAATGATGGCTTCACAGAGATCCCTCGGCCTCACTACTCTCAACCATCTCAAGACACTTCATTGACAGAACCAGTGTTTCTGCTTATAAGTGTATTCTAATCTTCAGAATGAGCTCTTAACACGTACACACACATGCACACACGCACAAAGTTTGAGTCTGGCCAAGGGAATGTCCAGTTGGTGTGTTCGAGTTGTTTAGAATTGTGGGCAGCCCTGGAGGCCACATAGGATTTTCCACTTGAGATGTTCTGCTCTCTTTTTCTGATTCCTGGTTCGCTGCAGAACTTAGAGCTGCGTAATGGTGGTGTGGAGGGAGAAGGTATATATCAATTGAGTAGTATTACTATCGTTAGGGTTGTGTGTTCAGGAATGCTGGAATGACCCAGATATTCCTCCTCTAGTGAGGTTCCCCCAAGGGGACATACCTCAAGGTGACAGCAAATGAGAAGTAGGCACACCACTTTCTTTTCAGCCAGGGCCCTTTCCTGCCAGCGTAGGGAGACTCTGGTAGACATGCTGGAGCGTGTGACTTAGGCTAAAAGCCTGAGTGAGGCCACTGACTCTTTCTAGACCTAAATCTGACCAGTGGGATACTTTACAGGTCAAAAGATGACTATGTTGCCAAGCCCGCCTTAAATAACATTAGCTCCATTTATGTAGTGTTTGAAGTGGATCAGGGGTTTTACATGTACAAACTCATTTAACCCTCACAATAGTCCTGTGAGTCAAACACTATTATTATCCTCTTTTTAAATGAGGAAACTGAGGCACACACCAAGAATAAGATAGTTGTTATTCTCAACAAAGAGAGTTTGTGGATGGCATGGAGAGCTCCTGCCCACCGGTAAACATGGGCTAACACCCCTTCTGACTTAATCAGAAGAAAAGTAAGATGGGGGTGGAGTCAGAGGGCAGGAGGGCAAACTTCTCCTCCCGCTCCGCTTGCTGGAATGACCAAAGCAAAACCATGATCACAGCCCACGATGCTGATGTTCTCGTGCTGGTGGGCTGCCCTCGTGCCCTGAGGGATGCAAGGATGAGCGTGGTCCCATTAGATCCCAAGAGGCAGCAGAGGCGGCTTCTGAAAACTAGAATAAGTGAGTAGGCACCCCACTCCACTCGCTCCCTTTCCCATGGCCCTGCTCTCCTCTCCTAGTTCCATTTGGCCCACCCAGCTTCTTGCCCAAGCCTCATTCTGAAGGCGCTGGCTCTCTCCATCAGGGTGAGGTCACCAGGCTTTGGGGTTACATGCATCTGCTTCAGGCCTGTCACTCACTAGTCCCTAGTGACCTTGGCAAGGTTAACCTCTGAGGGTCTCCATTTCCTCATCCTTAAAGTGGGAATAATCGTACTTCCCAGCAAGGGTGCCAGAGGGCTTAAGGGATGGCTGTTTGTAAAGCCCTTAGCACAGTGAAGCTTAGCCAGCTGCTGAAATGTTGCTGATGGCGCCTCAGCAGCCCTTCCAAGGGCACTTGTTTTCTAACTAAGGTCCCCTGAAAATCAAAGGCCATGGAGAATCCAATAATACTGGTGGGAGAGTCCCAGGGTGCCAACGGGGTGATGTTGGGGGCAGGCCAATGTCCCGAAGTCTCTGATTCATTCAGCCACCTCTGCTCGCCTGCTTACTTGATGTTGAAGACTAACCACAGTCCGGTGATAACAGAGCAGAGCTGGGAGCCAGACAGCTACTCCAAGGGACTTTCTAATGATACATAGCAAAGCATTTTGAAAAAGAAATTAAATGGTATCTCATTCAAACATTTCAAAAAATTGAGGTATTAAAAACAAATGGTTCAGGTCACTTCCAAATAGAATAACTGATCGATACCTTTTTTATATAGGAAGAGAGTGCTGATTCCAGGAGAGAGAGTTTAGGTCAAAACCCCTAGTTTTGGCACAGGAAAATGGCTTGGCAGAGTAGCCTATCAAACTATGATGTTGTGAAGACTCAGCGAGGGATCTTGTTAAGATGCAGACTCTAGGCTGGGCATGGTGGTTCATATCTGTAATCCCAGTACTTTGGGAGGCTGAGGTGGGCGGATCACTTGAGGTCAGGAGTTCTTGACCAGCCTGGCCATCATGGTGAAACCCTGTCTCTAGTAAAAATACAAAAATTAACCCGGTGTGGTGGCGCACACCTGTAATCCCAGCTACTTGGGAGGCTAGACAGGAGGATTGCTTGAACCTGGGAGGCAGAGGTCGCAGTGATCATATCACTGTACTCCAGCCTGTGCTCCGGAGACAGACTCTGTCACAAAAAAAAAAAAAAAAAAAATGCAGATTCTGCTTCAGCAGGTCGCACGTTATACCTGAGAGTCTGCATTTTTAACAAGCTTCCAAGACATGGTGCTTCCAGGGGCCACACTTTCCACATCAGTGTGGAAGAAAAAGCTACCTCTCTGCCCCGTGCTTATTTTGATCTAACAGGTCATTTGTTGCCGGCTCCTTCTCAATGACACATAATCTCTCTTTGTACCTGTGTCCCTGTATTATCTTTCCTGTCCCCACGAGTGGCCTGAAAATGACCCCACCATTGGAAAAATCGCCTGGCTGCCTCAAGCAACCCTAACCCGAAGTTGTTTCAGGGAGAACATTAAGCCGCCTCCCAAGCTCGCCCTCTGCTGGTGAACAATGGTCATTTTTTTCTCTAAACCCTCACCCTGCCTTTCTTGCTGCACAAATGCTCTTCTTTTTTTCCCTTCCAATTAATACAGACAGAAGAGTCGCATGACCTATTCCAGAAGTTTATTGCACTGTTGTAGATTTTGGAGAGTGTTTCCACTCTGTTCCTTAAAGTACACCCCTCAGAGGAGGTAGATAAATGTTTGACCAACACTGTCTGGCAACTCACGATGTTGTGAGTTCTCAGTGTTGCCTAAACATCCTCTTCTTGACTGGACTTTGTTCTCATCCCACCCCACACACTTTCTACAGTGGTGGCAAGCCTTCATTTACTCACAGCTCGAATATGGCAAGGTCACGGGGAGTAATGGTTTCCTTTGATGCAGGGTTGGAGGAGGATGCAAAGTAAGCATGTTCCAGAGACAAAAGAACATTTAAGAGAAGGATATGGAGATGGGAGACTCATACCACAGATCATACCACCATCACTTATTCGTTAAAACATTTCTTCATCACCTACTGTGTGCAAGACTTGGGACTAGGAGCGAAGAATTCTTAATCCCTGCACACGGGGAACCTAAGCCTCATAGAGGAAATAAACGTAATAGTGAATCGTTAGTGTCTGCCATGTGCCAAGGAGCATTACGTATATTACCTTATTTAATTTTATTTCATCCTCACAGCAATCCTATGATCATCCTCATTGTATGAATGAGAAAACTCAGAGGCAGAGAAGTTGAGTCAGACTTCTGGTTAATGAGGAAGTCAGTTGAACAATATGTAAGCCTGGCCCAGTGGCATGGGTGTGTAGCCCCAGCTACTCCGGAGGCTGAGGCAAGAGGATCACTTGAGTCCAGGAGTTCAAGACTGTATAGTGCACTATAATTATGCCTGTGAATAGCCATTGCACTCCAGCCTGGGCATCAGAGCGAAACCCCATCTCTTACAAAATAAAATAAAATACAAACTTTAAACAACAAATTGTTATTATCTCTCATGGTTCTGGAGGTTATGGGGCTCAGCGGGCTGGTTCTCACTTGGGGTTCCTTATGCAATTGCGCTCAGAAAGTGGCTGGGGCTGAGGTCCATGTCTGGAGCCAGGGCTGGGATGTCTAAAACATTTGGGGGCTGGTGGGCATCTCCATCCACATGGCCTCTCCACGTGGCTAACTTGGCCTTCCTCTCAGACTGGCAGTCTCAGGATAGTTGGACGTCTTACAAGTGTTCCACAAAACCAGACAGAAACTGCAGAATTTCTTGTGACCTGGACTCTAAAATCATGGACATTGTTTCCGCTATAGTCTGTTGGTCAAAACAGTTACAGGTCAGATTCAAGGTGTTTCTGTGTCTCAGTGGGGGAGTAGCTTATGAGTAAAGCGAGATAACAAATTGATGGAGCCCATCCTGGAGACAAGTCATGACACCAGGGTTTGACCCTAAGCAGCCTGACTCCAGACTCTGTGTGCTCAAGCATTATGCCCCACTCACCTGACACAGTACAGGCACAGCCACAGAATGCCACCTGTGGCTGTTCTGAGATATCATGGTGGCTTCTAGGAGAAGTGATTAGCTCTGCCTCAGGTGGTCAGCGAAGGCTTCACATGAGAGGAAACACCCCCTCACACATACATACTCCTTTCTTCTCAGTGCAGAAGACAGACAGTGGCTGCGGTGGGTGGCACATGTGCCCCTGCATCACGTGAGGTGGCCTAAAAGCTGAGGGCGAGAGGCAGCTCTGAGGCAGCGTGTGGAAGGGAACTGACCTAGAAGAGGGAGCTATGGAGTCCAGTCCCAACTGCACCACAGTGTAATGCTGGGACCTTGAGGGGAACCAGAAGGCCAAGAAAGGAAAAACCATGGCTCTGGGCCTTTCCAGAACATCAGCAGGGTGAGGTTTCTGACTGTGTTGTGCTCCACTCCCTTCTCCAGATTGGAGACCCTCACTTGGTGATCTGTATGGACTGCTCGGCGGACACCATGACCAACCGCCTTCTCCAAAGGAGCCAGAGCAGCCCGCCTGCGGACGACACCACCAAGACCATCGCCAAGCGCCTGGAAGCCTACTACCGAGCGTCCATCCCCGTGATCGCCTACTACGAGACGAAAACACAGCTATACAAGGCAAGTCGCTTCACTTTCCCCTCTGAAATAAGCCACTTACTTTTTTTTTTTTTTTTTTATGAAAAGAGAAAAAGCTGAGAACATTTTAGTTAAGGGATCTAGGAATTAGAACTCTGTGCAGCTGCAACACTGGGGCCTAAAGGCCGAGCGCAGTGACTCTTGCCTGTAATCCCAACACTGTGGGAGGTCAAGGCGGGTGTATTGCTTGAGCCCAGGAGTTCAAGACCAGCCTAAGCAACATAGCGAGACCTCCGCCTCTGCAAAAAATCAGCTGGGTATGGTGGCACATGCCTGTCATCCCAGCTACTCAAGAGGCTGAGGTGGGAGGATTGCTTGAGCCCCAGAGGTGGAGGCTGTAGGGAGCTGAGATTGTGCCACTACACTCCAGCCTGGGCAACAGAGCAAGACCCTGTCTCAAAGAAAACAACAACAACAACAAGAATTTGGACCAAAATATGAATCCCTTACTCTTCACTTTTGTTTCAATCAAAATTAAATATCTGTCATCATATAGACCATAAAAAGGTGGTCATATAATTTTCACAGATGACCTTATAGTTGCTGAAAACAACAACTTTTTCCCAAAAAGAAAGAGAGAGGGAGACAGGAAGGAAAGAAGGGAGGGAGGGAGGAAGGCAGGCAGGCATGAATGAGATGTAGGCTCTGCCACTGACTCTGGACTGTGAGATGATTCACTAGAGCTAAGATTCAATAACTTTGAATTTCTATAATTTTACAACATTCACAATTGGCTCTTGGCTCCGTTGCCTCAATTTCTTGTGATAACCAACATTTTTAGAAGAGGCTACATATGGGGCCAGGAGAGCAGGTAATTATGTAAAACAATGAAGATAGTGTGAGGAAACGAGTGTATCTACCTACTGATCATGAGCTCTCTGCTGAGTCACCATCAATTTCATGAATTGGGGAAAACTGCCCAGTTCTCATCCTTCCACTCATCCCATAACTACGTATCAGGCACCCATAGTCCATCAATTGCACGAGTGGTTTGGATGCAAATAAATAAGATTCTTGAATCCTTGCAAAGCTTAGGGTTTCACTAGGAGAGAGAGACAAACATGTGATCACACAACAAGATCAAAGCAAGCACAGAGTGTGTGGCAAGGGCCCTTTCCTCCAGTGTAAGGGGAAAGGAAAGGATCCAGGAAGGTGGCCTGAGGAGGACTCGGCTGAGTCTCTGAAGTGGGGGTGCACGCCACACCAGAGAAGCCCCAAGTGGAGAAGGTCAGGAAAACTAAGTAACTCCATGAGGCTGTGACATAAAGTGCCAAGGAAAAGAGGGATGAGAGATGGAGATGGAGAGGAAAGCAAGGACTAGATGAAGATGGATCATATGTGGGAGCAAATAATTGTCCTGTGAGTGATGGGAACTACCGAAGGGGCAGGAATAATCAGGATTTCAATCTAGAAAGCTCAATCCATCATCCTTACAGAGAATGGATGCAAGAAGGTAAGGCTAGGAGACCACTGAGAGGCTAGAACAGTATCCAGGAACAAATCCATAGGGATGACAGAGTGAGCTTTTGTCCAGGAACCAAATCCTGAGGACTCGAACCAGAGAAGAGAGTGTGGGATCTCTTGCTGTTCACAGGATAGGAGACATCGTCAATAAATAACAAACTTGTCTCTGAGGAAGATACATTACTGATTCCTTCGGGGGAAACCATTGATAATTCTTATCTTCTAACTCTGTTAATGGTCCACTTTCTGGAATCCTAAGAAACACTGAGTATAGAAGTCTGAAAGATGCCTCTCCATTTAACTCAGAGTGTCAAATACGTGGCATGAGAGCCATCATCCCCCCACTTCCGCATCCACGGCAGCCATTGCTAGTTTATCCCAGCACTGTTTCTCAGTAAACAGAGGTGGCCTGAGAATGTTTGTCAACACAGCACTCCAGGCAGCTACTGCCTATTAATAGGACTTGATGTGCAACATGAGACTTATTTGTTGTGCTTTGTATTACCTCTGACTGCCACATTTTTAAAATAAAGACTTTGATCTTTAAAAACAGGGCCAAGTGCAGTGGCTCACACCTGTTATTCCAGTGCTTTGGGAGGCCAAGACAGGAGGATTACTGGAGTCCAGGAGTTTCAAGATCAGCCTAGGCAACATTTCAAGACCGTCTCTCCAAAAAATGCAAAAATTAGCTGGACGTGGTGGTATATCTCTGTGGTCTCAGCTACTTGGGAGACTGAAATGGGAGGATCACTTGAGCCTGGGAGGTCAAGGCTGTAGTTTGCCATGATCGCACCACTGCACTCCAGCCTGGGCAACAGAGCAAGACTGTCTCTCAAACAACAACAAAAAAATAAAACAAACAAAAAGTGCATTATATAAGAGCAATGTCTTAAGAATTCAGGGCTGCAAAGGCCTTTCCAAAATTAGATTATCTAGTGATTTCCACCTTTTGAGCAGCCTGGAACATGCACAGAAGTTACCCAGGTAGAAAGATTTCTTCCATCTGGGCACGGTGGCTCACGCCGATAATCCCAGCAGTTTGGGAGGTCAAGGCAGGCTGATCACTTGAGGCCAGGAGTTCAAGACTAGCTTGGCCAATATGGTGAAACCCCATCTCTATTAAAAATACAAAAATTAGCCAGGCACATTGGTGCATGCCTATAATCCCAGCTACTTGGGAGGCTGAGGCAGGAGAATCACTTGAATCCAGGAGGCGGAGGTTGCAATGAGCTGAGATGGTGCCACTGCACGCCAGCCTGGGTGACAGAGACAGTCCCTGTCTCAAAAAATAAAAAAATAAAAAAAAAAGAAAGAAAGCTATTTCTTCCACTATTAAGATTTGTAAAGGTGGGAAAATTCCTTATTCAGGATTTAACCACTTTTAGAGTTGGAAAATCCCTCTTAGCTCTCTGTTGTATTATTCCAACCTGAATTCTACAAACTCACAAATGACTGCTCATGAGTACAGGGTTGAGTTCTCAGACACATCTGATTTCTGGAATCTTCCTTAGAGCTTTCTAAGTTAATGGTGTCCAGAAGACCAGATTACAACACATTTAAAGATCTTCATTGGCTTTTATTCATGATGGTAGAACTGGGCAGACCTCAGGACCAGAAAAATGTTTGAAGAGTTAGCCACATGGTCAAGCAATATTTATGTTTAGAAAACAGAAGAGAGGAACAGAGGTTAATTAGTTACAGCCTTACGTGAATCAGCTGGCCACCTACGACTGACTTAAGCTCAGCTGCTGTAGCTACCAAAACTCAGCCATCTGTTACAGTGTGTACACCCAAGTTGTTTGTTTCCATTTAGCACGGATGACTCCACGTTGGTTGGTTTCGTCTGTTGGGCCCAGAACAGGAGCCTAGTCCAAACCAATGGCCTCCTAGAAATTTTATTTAATGGTGGAAAAGAGGTTTGCAGTCCCCTTTGGCTCATCTCTTCAACTTCCCCTGCATTTTGGAGATGCTGGCAGCTGGGTACGTGGTGAGGTAACATTATGATCCACTGCACAAATATGTAAAACCTCTCCACCCCGGACTGCAGAGCAACATGAGCTCCAGCCTTCAGGACTCCCAGAGAGCCTCAGGGAGGCTGCTTCATCCCGCTGCCTCTGCCCAGGGCCATCCCCTACCCACACAGCTGCAGAGATGAACAGTCCCCCCTACACACCTAGCATAGAGATAGTGTGTGCTGGGCCCGGGAAGCAGAGATTTGTCTGCAGGTACCCGTGGGGTTTGCCAGCAGCTAGGACGACAGAGCAAGGACTGCAGGAGAAGCAGGGGAGGGGATAGGATTGTTTGCCGCTGGAGAGGGAGAAAGCCGCTGGCCCGTTCTTTGTCTGGCCTCTGGGTGTTTGCCCAGTCCTCTTGCATCAGCTTAATATCCCTTGGTTTCTAAGTCACAGCTTGTGGCCCGCTCCTGTGATGCTGTTTGGACTGTTTGCCCCTCCTCCCTGTTGTTTTACTGGATCCAAGACAGGGCTGCTTACCCAGGAGGACCTCTGGGTCACTTAAGGAGCTTTCTTAAAACTAGGTGGGGCTGGTGAATGCACTTCAAGAAAGCAAGTGAGACGAATCAGCAGTTCTGTGAGATTTATTTAGGAATGAAAGCCACAGGGTGAGCCAACTCATGCAGCCCACAAATAGGCCAGAAGCACCCCCCTCAGGCCTCTACCCAGCAATGCTGACACTGAACCCATCAGCTGACACCCACATCCCCCACCCCATGACAGCCCTGTGGCCACCAGCTAGCTAAAGAAAGTGCAACAAAGTTTCAAACAAAGAGAATTTTTAAAGCAAAGCAGAATGTATACAGCTACTCCCTTATTCTTTATGTCATCATAATGCCATCCTTGTAAAATAAAGTTAGAATTTCTTTTTTTTTTTCTTTTTTTTTTTTTGAGACGGAGTCTCGCTCTGTCGCCCAGGCTGGAGTGCGGTGGCCGGATTTCAGCTCACTGCAAGCTCTGCCTCCCAGATTTACGCCATTCTGTCTCAGCCTCCCGAGTAGCTGGGACTACAGGCGCCCGCCACCTCGCTCGGTTAGCTTTTTGTATTTTTTTTAGTAGAGACGGGGTTTCACCGGGTTAGCCAGGATGGTCTCGATCTCCTGACCTCGTGATCCGCCCGTTTCGGCCTCCCAAAGTGCTGGGATTACAGGCTTGAGCCACCGCGCCCGGCCTAAAGTTAGAATTTCTTATAACATGCCCACCGGAGATGGAAGCATACGTGATACAGGTGTACCCCTTTCTGCCTGTTTTCCTCCCTCTCAGAAAGCAGAGCTTTGCCCTACCTCCAAGAAAGAATTCGAACAGAACTTTCCTCCATTCCATCCCCCACCTCCCTGCACTGGGGCCAGGCAGCGTTCGTCAGTCATGGCACTTCCTACCAAGTCTGAACGCTGCCTCGGAAACTTGCTCAACACAGCAGGATGGACCATCACCCCCAAGTGACTAGAGTTAGCCTATAAGAAGAAGTTTTCTTTCACCTTAGCGAGATAATTTATTGTGGCATAAATGACTGAAATGTAGCATTTGGGGATGAAAAGCACATTTACTAGCCAAAGACCCACTGGGGGGTGGGGGGCGGAATATGGGCCTGTGCACCCGAAAGCCCCAGGCACACTTTCGTCAACTTCGGTGAGTCGTTTCACTGCTTCACCTCTCAGTTCTTCTTCCTAAAGTGGATAGAACACGATCTACTAGAATTTACCAAGTCTATTACTATAAAAGTAACACATACTTGCTTTATAAAATATAGAAAACTGGTCAGGTGTGGTGGCACATGTCTATAATCACAGCAGTTTAAAAAACCAAGGCAAGTGTGGGTCACTGGAGCCTAGAAGTCCTTTTTTTTATTTTTTATGAGAAGAGTCTCTGTCACCCAGGCTGGAGTGCGGTGGCATAATCTCGGCTCACTACAACCTCCACCTCCCGGGTTCACGCCATTCTCCTGCCTCAGCCTCATAAGTAGCTGGGACTAGAGGCACCCACCACCATGCCTGGCTAATTTTTTGTATTTTTAGTAGAGACAGGGTTTCACTGTGTTGGCCAGGCTGGTCTCGAACTCCTGACCTCGTGATCCACCCACCTTGGCCTCCCAAAGTGCTGGGATTACAGGCGTGAGCCACCGCGCCCAGCCAGGAGCCTAGGAGTACTTGACTATCCTGGGCAACATGGCAAAACCCATTTCTACAAAAATACAAAAGTTAGCCGGGCATGGTGGAGCACGTCTGTGGTCACAGCCACTCAGGGGACTAAGGTGGGAGGATCATTTGCGCCCAGGAGGTCGAGGCTGCAGGGAACCAAGATGGTGCCACTGCACTCACCTGGCAAGATCCTGTTTCCAAAAAAAAGAGAAAAGAAAGAAAATATAGAAAACTGGGTAGTCCCACCACTCAGAGGCAAACATTTTGGAGCGTTTCCACCACACCTTTTTGCTGTGAATCTTAAAAACTTGATTGTTATTGTAGGTAATACTGAGCCAGACTCCGTGGTTGTAGGTAACAGGTGCCAACTCTGCTGGTCTAACCTGAAATGCAGAACTTTTATAAGGTTAGAAGACTCAAGACTGAGACACAGAAAGCTCCAGAGGGCGTGTGGGATCAGGTCTAAAAAGCTCCCAGTGCTCCCCACTGCTTCACAAACGCCTTTCTAAGCCAGGGTTTTTTTTTTCTTTCTCTGGCCTACAAGCCAGAATATGCTCACCTGACAGCTTTCACATTTGTACGTTACCACGGCACTGTGATTCCCAGTTCCAGATTCCTGAGAGAAATGATGTGGTCGGCCTTGCTTTGCTCAGGGTCTTCTTGGCCCTCTTAGCTATAGACAGGCAGCTGGGGTCACGGGGGAGCTTTTTCCTGTGTTCTGTACTTTACTGAGTGCATATGGTATGTTTGGGACCCGACACTTGGTGCTGGGGACACAGCAGTCAACGTGACAAAGCCCCTCACTGAAAAGAGAAAAACAGGCCAGGCATGGTGGCTCACACCTGTAATCCCCGCCCTTTGGGAGTCCAAGGCGGGTGGATCACTTGAGGCCAGGAGTTCGACACTAGCCTGGCAACATGGCAAAACCCCGTCTCTACTAAAAATATAAAAATTAGCTGGACGTGGTGGTGCACATCTGTAATCCCAGCTACTAGGGAGGCTGAGGCACGAGAATTGCTTGAACCCGGGAGGCGGAATTTGCAGTAAGCCAAAATCACGCCACTGCACTCTGGCCTGGGTGACAAAATGAGACTCGGTCTCAAAAAAAAAAAAAACGAAAAAGAGCCAAACAGTATACAAGAAAATAAAGCAACCACTAACAAGTTCTGTGGATAAAACAAAACAGAATGCATTGCTAGGAGCAAGCACTGCGGGCAGCTGTTTGGAAAGTCTGAGGAGGTAGCATTTGAATTAGGACCTGACTGATATATACATGGTTACCTGGGACTCTTCCCTGTGAAGCAGATGGAGGACAAGGAATACCCAGAGAGAAGGGCTTGTTGTGAGCTGAGAGAAACCACAGAAACAGCTATCTCAAGTGGCATAGGCAGAATTATATCAAATGATATTTAAAGCCTCTTTTTTAACTAAGTATACTAGTAACAACTACACGTTGTTTAAAAAAGAAACAAACTAGAAAATTTAAGAATATAAAGGTAAACATTAAAATTATTCAGAATTCTTCCACCCAAAGATAATCACCAATGAACATTGTATTTCCTTACATTTTGGTTTTTCCATTTTTTATGTACCTTTTATTCATGGCATAATTAGCCCAGAAACACCCCAGGACATAGATGAAGAGGGTCTGATAACAGACTATATCTGTCCCTGCGTTGTTTGCTACTCTTAACTGATTAAAAAAATAAAAAGAGAGCCCAGTGACTCATTAAACATGAGTTTTACAGACACAGAAAATCAAGTTCCTTGGCAACTCTGCTTTTGTAGAGGAGATAATAAGCTTTTTTCCTCAGCAATTCTGCTGCTGCAATGTCTCCACTTTGTAAATAGTTTGACCGTTTCCATTAGGTCCTGAAATGCAATGGTCCTCATTGTTCTGGTCACCATGCTGTCAGGAGAAGCCCTATGAATTGAGGCACGAAGAGTGAGAAGTTCCTGCAGTTTCTGGTATTACTGAGGAAAGTGGAAGCAGAAGGTACCATAAGGTCACATTTCACCGCCTGGTTGCAAAATCTACTGGATCCCCAAGTTTGGAGTCTAACACAAGTAAAGGAAAACCCAAAATTCCTTTTATACCTTGAATTCTCTGTACCAAATTCTTAATTTTGATTCTTCTTTCAGTTGGCTAAAGTAACTAATTTTTAGTTCAATTTCTCAGTGAATATCTGAGAATGCTATCATAGTGGCTTCACGCACAAATGACAATTTCACTGGACATAATTTAAGTCATAATCAGTATTTTTCTACCAAAAGTCAATAAACATAGCTCTATTGGTTTTTTGATTGTTTGTTTTGAGACAGGGTCTCTCTGTGTTGCCCAGTCGGGTTTGCAGTGGTGCAATTACGGCTCACTGCAGCCTCAACTTCCCTGCGCCCAAGTAATCCTCCCACTTCAGCCTCCCAAGTAGCTGGGACCACAGACATGAACCCCTGGTAATAGCAAGCAGTCCAAGTTTTCAGAATTCTTGTGACTATTCTCATTTTGGAGGGTCTTCACAAGTATTTTAGTAGGAAGCTGGGAAGCTGTATCAGGATGCTGGCCAGATTCCATACAAAGTAGGAGCAGGGACGATGGAGGGAATATTTTTCATCTCTGGTTAGTTGAATCTGCAGGTGCAGAACTTTGGATACAGAGAGTAGACTGTATATATTTATGTGTGTATGTGCGAGTACACACACACACACACACACAGTCATGCATCACTTAACAATAGGGATATGATCTGAGAAATGCATCATTAGGCAATTTTGTCATTGTGCAAACATCAGAGAGTGTACTTACAGAAATCTAGATGGTATAGCTCACTACACACTACAGCCTGTCACTGTATTGAATACCATGGCAGTTGTAACACAATGGTAACCATTTGTGTATCTAAACATATCGAAATATGCAAAGATACAGTAAAAATACAGAATAAAAAATGTCAGTGGTAAACTTGCTGTATAGAGTGTTTACCATGAATCGAGCTTTCAGGACTGGCAGGTGCTCTGAATGAGTCATTGAATGAACGTGAAGGCCTAGGACATTGCTGTATACTACTGTAGGCTTTATAAACACTGTATACTTAGGCTATGCTACATTTATAAAATATTTTTCTTCAATAATAGATTAACTTTGGCTTACTATAACCTTTTTACTTTATAAGCTTTTAAAATTTTTTCACTTTTTGACTGTTTCATAGAACTTAGCTTAAAACACAAACATTGTACAGACGTACAAAAGTATTTTTTCTTTATATCCTTATTCTATAAGGTTTTTCCTATTTAAAAAAATTTTTTTTACTTTTTAAGCTTTTTTTTTCTTAAAAACTCAGATGGAGACGCACACATTCACCTAGGCCTGCCTACACGGGGTTAGAATCATCATGCCACTGTCTTTACCTCCGTATCTTGCCCACTGGAAGGTCTTCAGGGCAGTAACATGCCTGGAGCTGTCACCTGCTTTGATAACAAGGCCTTTTTCTGGCACATTCCTGAAGGACCTGCCTGAGGCTGTTTGACAGCTCTTTTTTAACAAGTAGAAAAAATGCACACTGAAATAATAATTGAAAGTATAATATAGGAAATACATAAACCAGTAACATAGTTGTTTATCATCATTATCAAGCACTGTGTACTTTACATAATTGTACATGCTATACTTTTACAACACCGGCAGCACAGTGGATTTCTTTACACCAGCATCACCACAAACACATGAGTAATCCATTGCGCTCTGACATTATGATGGCTACCACATCACAAGGCACTGGAAATGTTTCAGCTTCATTATAATCTTATGAGACTGCCATTGTATAAGCAGTCTGTCATTGACCAAAACATTGTTTTCGGTGCATGACTATATATATACACACACACACACAATTCACAATGCTCCTCACAACCTTGCTTCCCTCAAATAACCAATGTGAACAGCTTATTGTGTATCTTTCCACCTCTCCTCCCTTCCTCCTTTTCCTCCTCCTCCTGTTCTCTTTCTCTCTTTCTTCTCTTCTTTCCCCCAGCCCCTCATTCTTTCTCTCTGAAATCAAACTGTTTACTACAGACACACACACACACACAAAACCATGATGGGGGGTGTGATTTCATGCAAATACTACCAAGCTGTACACATTTCTGCAAAACACCTCCAGGTCAACACATCACAATATTGTTTTCTTTTTCATAGCTATATAATATGCCACAATATAGATGTTCTATCGTTGATTCAACTAGGTTGTTTCTAGTTTAGTTTGGTTGTTTTTGTCTACTACTAACAACTATGTGGTGGAAAGACATGCTTACTTAGATTTTTTTCTGGTAGGAGAGACTGCTGAGCTATTTTAAGCAGAGGCTGATTTCTTTTAACCCATTCGTTTCTACTCCCATGGCTCTCCATGTTGCCCTAGGAAGAGTACTTTGAAGTGTAACTATGCTTTGGAATTTCCCAGCTCCTTGCTGCTTGCCCTCCTTTATCAGTGCCCCACCTTCGCTGGGGGTGCTTTTCAGTTTCAAGTCTGAAGCGTGCCTGCATTTCATCTGGGCCTGCCTTGGTTGACAACTAGAAACCTAGATTTAGATACAGCCCTCCCTCCTGCTCGTGCAGTGAAGAGAAAGGTGTGCCCGAAGGAGAGAGTGACGTAGAGGAACCCTAAGGTTCTGTCCTCTCACTTGACAAATGAAGCATAAATCTTCCATCTGGTTCTGAAAGACTTAAGAGACTTTTTCTTTATGATTCTGCTTAAAATAGTCTTCTCTCCACCCCCTTTCCTTCCTGATTGTCAGACCTTCACCAGACTCCTACAAAGAACTTTTGATTCAGTGCAATACTGTTTGCACCCCTGCAGTCCTGCTGAAATGAGTTGTGCTTGCTACATGCATGTCTCCTCCCCAAACAGCAAGGAGAAGAGAATTCCAGGCCCTTTTGACTCATCTGTACACATTCTTGATTTCTTCCTCTGTGGTTGTTATAATCACATAATAGATTTTGCCTTTGCCCATCTTACGGCACCCCCTTCACTAAGGTCCACTTTAACTCAGAACCCCTCCTGGAGTCACTGACATGAATTCTACCAGCAAAGAATTGGCGCTATTCTATGTAAGATCTTTGACATACTCAGCAGACATTTACTGGGCATCTCTAAGGTCCAAGGCATGCCACTTAATGCTGGGAATTCATAGGAAAAGACATGTGCTTGTAATCCCAGCACTTAGGGAGGCTGAGGAGGGCAGATCACTTGAGGTCAGGAGTTCGAGACCAGTCTGGCCAACATGGTGAAACTCTGTCTTACTAAAAATACAAAAATTAGATGGGTGTGGTGGTGTGCATCTGTAATCCCAGCTACTCGGGAGGAGGCTGAGGCACAAGAATTGTTTGAACCCATGAGGCAGAGGTTGCAGTAAGCTGAGATCGCACCACTGTGCTCCAGCCTGAACGACAGTGTGAGACTCCGTCTCTACACAAAACAAAACAAAACAGACTTGTGAAACTCTGTGACACATGAAACCCCAGCGAAGTGGTAGGTGCCGTAATAGGATCTAGAAATGCTCCAGGCCTTTAGGAGCACAGAACTCAGGCCTGGGGAGGTAAGTAAAGGCTTCAGAGAAAAGAGGACATTTGAGCTGGGTCCTGAAGGATGAAGAGAAACTCAAGCCAGATGGAGGAGAGGGAACAAAGCCACTGACTCGTGAAAGAGCCAGGAATGCTGGCCCAGATGAAGTGCCAAACAGATGAATTAAAGTCGTGACAGATGAGACTAAAGAGCAAGATTGAAGCAAGCAGTAAAGGACTTTGAATCCATTCATTCATTCATTCCTCCTGCATTCAATAAATTTGCTAGCTCAGCATTGACAAAAGAAATATAGTGTGGGCCACATGTATAATTTAAACTTTTCTAGTAGACACATAAACAAAGAAAGGTAAAAAGAAACAGGTGAAATTAATTTAACAATATATTTTATGTAACCTAATATAGCCTAAGTATCATTTCAACATGTAATCAATATAAAGTTCTCTTTTTTTTTTTTTTTTTTTGAGACAGAGTCTCACTCTGTCGCCAGGTTGGAGTGCAGTGGCACGATCTCAGCTCACTGCAACCTCCACCTCCTGGGTTCAAACGATTCTCCTGCCTCAGCCTCCCCGGTAGCTGCAAGTACAAGTGCATGCCACCACACCTGGCTAATTTTTGCATTTTTAGTAGAGATGGGGTTTCGTCATGTTGGCCATGATGGTCTCAATCTCTTGACCTCTTGATCTGCCCGCCTCAGCCTCCCAACGTGCTGAGATTACAGATGTGACCCACCGTGCCCAGCCATAAAATTCTTAATGAAATATTTTTACATTTTTTTTTTATGAACTATGTATTCAAAATCTGGTACTTAGGGCTTTACCTCAAATGTAGCTGTTAAGTTTCCATAAAAAATACTGGAACTATATTTATATTTCATAAAATTTACAGTTGAGAAGTAGATTTCACATACCCACGTCATTCCAAAGATAGTTTTTAATTTTCCACAAATTGGGTCAAATACCAGGTTTAAATTTTAGATTAATTTTAATTAAACAGTATTAAAAATTCAGTTCCTTTCTTGTGCTAGTCAGATTTCAAGTGCTCCGAAACCATGTGTGGCTAGGGGCTACACCATATTGCATAGTTCCAGCCTACCCAAGGATGTTTGGACTGAATCCTGAAAGTACTCAGTTCTGGGAGGGAAGCACTGAGAAACTTCAAACAGGAAAATGATTGAGCAGGTGTTTTAGAGAGGTCATTTTAGAGGGGATGATTTTTTTTCATATCTGCTAAAAGATGTTATTCAAAACTTTCGGCAGAACGGAGAGAAAGAGAAAAGGAAAAACAGTTACTTAAAACGTGTAAGTGGACAAGCTGCACGAACTATGGGAAGTCCTATTTAGAGAAGCCATTAATGTGCTGATTATAAATCATCCTTATATTTTTGCTGAAGTTTGTCCTTAAATCTCTTTAAAGTCAATGTATATATAGTCCTCCTTCTTTCTATGGCCTTGATAATGAGAACTCTGTGGCCTGACTGGATATGTGAACTGGATGACCCCCTATGAGCAGCCTTTTACATAACCCCAACTTTTGAAAACTGCATTTGATGATTTTCCCCAGACCATGCCCAGGTTCTGCACACTCAGGTCTGCCTTGCTGAGCCGCTGGTGTTATCCTCTGGCAGTTAGGGATCCCTGTGATGTGAGGCTGTGTCTTGTTTAACAGGGGACAAGATTAGAAAAGGAAGGTGCTGGCACACAGAGCGTGATCCTAAACCACGCTGTAACAGCTTGGCATTGTCCCAGAGGTTCCATGGTGCCAATACATGAAAAATAAAATGAAACTCTAGCAATGGTTTCAACCGTGTGGGAAAATTCAGGAAAAACACCACTAGACATAGGCAATGTTTGGACCAGCCAACCGTTTTATGATTTACAAATCCATGGAACTAAAGAGAAAGAGTAAACAAAATGTGTAATTCCCAAAGCGGTGTAATTGCTTTCCTCATTTAGTAATATGTTCTGTTGACTGCTGGGTAGAAATATCATCACTGCTCTACTTTTCCTACAAGAAGTCAGGTAAAAACTCAAAAATTTACTATTTCCTCTTCACTTGCTTTAGCTTTTTTTTTTTTTTTTTTTTTTGAGACAGAATTTCACTCTGTTGCTCAGCTCACTGCAACCTCTGCCTCCCGGGCTCAAGCGATTCTCCTGCCTCAGCCTTCCGAGTAGCAGGAATTACAGGCACCCACCACCACACCCTACTACTTTTTGTATTTTTAGTGGAGACCGGGTTTCACTGCGTTGGCCGGGCTGGTCTTGAACTCCTGACCTCAGGTGATTCACCCGCCTCGGCATCCCGAAGTGCTGGGATTACAGGCATGAGCCACTGCACCTGGCCTGCTTTTAGCTTTTTAATGAAATAATATTTTGCTGTACTTGTCAGAACATCACTTACTGCAGGATTTTATATCACGTCTCAGACCAAAAATGGTAAATTCTTTTTTATGCTTCTTTCTTTCTTAAAATTTTTATTTTTGGTGGGTACATATTAGTGTATATATTTATGGGATACGTAACATACTTTGCTATAGGCATGCAGTGTGCAGTGATCACATCAGGGGAAATGAGGTATCTATCACCTCAAGCATTTATCCTTTCTTTGTGTTCCAGATAATCCAATTATAGTCTTTTAGTTATTTTTAAGTGTACAATAAGTTATTGTTGCCTAGAGTCACCATTTTGTGCTATCAAATACTAGATGATCGCATTCATTCTATCTACCTAAATTTCGGTATCCATTAGCCATTCCCACTTCCCCCTCACCTTTCCCAGACACTGGTAACTATCAGTCTACTGTCTGTCTCCATGAGTTCAATTGCTCTAATATTTAGCTCTCAGAAATAAGTGAGAACATTCGAAGTCTGTCTTTCTGAGCCTGGTTTATTTCACTTAACATGACCTCCAGTTTCATACGTGTTGTTGCAAATGACAGGATCTCATTCTTTCTTATAGCTGAATAGTACTCCATTGTGTGTATATACCACATTTTCTTTTCTTTTTTTTTTTTTTTTTTTTTTGAGACAAGATCTCACTGTCACCCAGGCTGGAGTACAGTGGCACGATCATGGCTTACTGCAGCCTCAAACTCCTAGGCTCAAGTGATCCTCCCACCTCAGCTCTTTTATTTATTTATTTATTTTTTAAGGGACAGGGTCTTACCGTGTTGTCCAGGCTGGAGTGAGTGCAGTAGCTCCATCACAGCTCATTTTAGCCTCAAGCTCCTGGCCTCAAGCCATCCTTCACCTCAGCCTCTCCAGTAGCTAGGACTACAGGCATGTGTCTAGCTGATTTTTTTATTTTTGTAGAGACACTTTATTTCCCAAGCTGGTCTCGAGATGAAGTAATCCTCCTACCTCAGCCTCCCAAAGCATGGGCAGTTTACAGGCATGAGCCACTCCATCCGGCTGGTAAATTCTTGAAGTCAGAAGCAAATCTACTTACCTAGTTTCTAACTAAATTAAATACATTAAGACCTCATACATACTGACTTTGCTGACTCAGAATTGCAGATCTTTTGGAGAAAGGTCACGATGAAACTTACTTTTGACTATTCATGATAAAAGAGGGTTACTATGAATTAATATTATAATAATTGATTATGGAGTAAACATACTCTATGTTGGAGGACATACTACTTTCAAGTTTGCACAATTACTGAGGAAGTCTCATTCACAGAAAACAGTCAGTAAGCTGATTGTGCAGGACTGTTCTCTGTTTGCTAAGGACATTAAACACCAGTACCTTATAAGCTAATTGGTTTAAATTTGCTAAAGCTCTAAGCACCAAGAAAAGTTCCTGTAACTTTGAAAGCATTTAGTAAATTGGTTCTTTTCCATTTCCTTTGAGTTGCAGTGATATACAAAAAGATAAATGCCACTTATTCTCTTAAAATACTCTCCACATGGGAATTAGATGAGCAAGGAGAATCTACTTTGAGACTTAGGAAGAGTCGAGGTAACCTGTAGAACCAAAGGAGAACTTTGGAGAGTAGACAAAAGGCTTTGTTCCCACCCAGTTCAACTGGGCTCTCTTTTGCTCCTTAAAAATACACTTCAGGCCATGGGCAGTGGCTCCCACCTGTAATTCTAGCACTTGGGAGGCCGGGGCAGGCGGATCACCTGAGGTCAGAAGTCAGAGAGCAGCCTGGCCAACATGGTGAAACCCTGTCTCTACTAAAAATACAAAAATTAGCTGGGCATGGTGGCACATGCCTGTAATCCCAGCTACTCGGGAGGCTGAGGCAGGAGAATTGTTTGAACCCGGGAGGTGGGGGTTGCAGTGAGCTGAGATCATACCATTGCACTCCAGCCTGGGTGACAAGAGCGAACCTCCGTCTCAAAACAAAACAAAACAAAATGCACTTCAAGAATCCAGCCTTTTCCCACCACGCACACACACGCACACACACACGCACACACACGCGCATACACGCCTTCTATAAGACAACAGAAATTGCCTCACTGCCTTTATTCTCAAAACTTGGCATCTTGGTCCTAAAGAGGATCCCAACTAACTTCACGGAGTTTTCTACTCACCGAAGTAGAAGACTGCTTTTCCCATCTAGAAAGCCTTATCATTTGATTTTGTCTTTAAACCTACCCACATCTTTGGGCTCCACAGGGCAAGCACTACAGCACATGACTCTGACTGTTTGGCAATAAGCAGTTTTTTAATTTCATTAAGAAGTCCCCGTATTTAAGCCACAAAACAAAATGAGGAGGCAGATTAGGGAGGGAAATAGAGGTGGGCAATGGTCCACTGAGAGCTCCGGGACCCCGCCTCAGCCCTCCCCAAAACATCAGCTCTGGCCTGATTGACAGAAAATAACTAGTACTGTCCTTGAGGTGCTGTGCGCTGAGTCCTCTGTGCTGAAACCAAGTCGCCTTGTTTTTAGAAGGCAGAATGCGTTCTCCTCCCATAAAGCCCAGACTGCAGAAAATGGGCTTTAAGAACATGCTTCTTGCCCCACGACAGTTCATTTCTGTGAGGAAAGGAAGAGCAAATGTGGGAATAGAGGATACATTCTTTTGTTTACCTTTTTGGTTTTTTGCCTTTCTACCTAGAGCCAGGCACGGGGGATACTATGCTGAGTAATGGCCTCGTGCTCGCAGAGCTTACTGTCTAGCTGGATGTTGACAAAGGTTCTCTGCTGACCAAACTTTAGTCAGACTCTTGAACCTTCTCCTAGGCCTATCTGTGCACTTCCTTGTAAAACCTGCTAAATCAATTTAGCAAGATCCCTACCCTCAATATCTGATTGGGGTGCTCATCCTCCATCATCCCCAGGTGCTGTCTGATCATGTTGGTCTGTCTTCAGCAAGGGTCCTGTCAGGTCGGTAGCCAGAATTTTCCTTACTCCTGATGTTGTTACCTCTTAGTAATTTTCCATCCACTGACTCCCATCCTGCTCCTTGACTATAAATTCCCACTTGCCCACGCTGTATTCAGAGTTGAGTCCCATCCCTCCCCCCTGCTGCAAAATTCTGTTGCCGTAGTCCCTATCTATCCCCATCGTAATGGTCCCCAGTAAAGCCTCCCTTACCATGCTTTAACAAGAATCATTGAACATTTTTTTTCTTTAACAATGTACAGGCCAGGTGCAGTGGCTCAAGCCTATAATCCCAGCACTTTGGGAGGCCAAGACGGGTGGATCACGAGGTCAGGATATCGAGACCCTCCTGGCTAACACGGTGAAACCCCGTCTCTACTAAAAATAAAAAAACTAGCTGGGCGAGGTGGCGGGCGCCTGTAGTCCCAGCTACTCGGGAGGCTGAGGCAGGAGAATGGTGTAAACCCAGGAGGCGGAGCTTGCAGTGAGCTGAGATCTGGCCACTGCACTCCAGCCTGGGTGACTGAGCGAGACTCCATCTCAAAAAAAAAAAAAAAAAAAAAAAAAAATTTGGGTTAAGGCTGGGTTTTATCTGACCAAGAAGCGAAAAGTTAAATGTTGCACTGAATTGCAACGAGTGCATGTCCACTGTGATAGTCAATGGGGAAGGTAATACAGAAAGAGCCTTTAGTTCAATGTGATAGTAAAAGGCAGAAGGTAATAGAGTACATTCAAAGGTTATTGTAATGACCAAATGTATTTTTATCAGAGTCTGAAAGAAATCCTGAACAAGGATCAACCCAATTTATGTGAGTGTAACACTGGCATTATGTTGAATGACCAAGTTATCAATTATGAAACATGGAGGAAATAGAACATAATAAATGTGTTCTTGGCCAGGCACAGTGGCTGACACCTATAATTTCAGCACTATGGGAGGCTGAGGTGGGAGGATCGCTTGAGGTCAGGACTTCAAGCCCAGCCTGGGCAACATAGCAAGACCCCATCTCTACATAAACATACAAAAAATTAGCTGGACATGGTGGCACATGCCTATAGTCTTAGCTACTTGGGAGGCTGAGGCAGGAGGATTACTTGAGCCCAGGAGTTAGAGGTTACAGTGAGCTATGATCTCGCTACTGCACTCCAGCCTGGTGAGAGAGTGAAACCTTACCTCTTAAAAAAAAAAAGTGTTCTTTAAAAAAAATTGTATATTAATAGTGTTAAAAGACACATTATGAGTATGAGAAACATAGGTATGGTTTTCTTTTGGAAAGAAGATAAATTTAGAAAATCATATATAAAGTTGGGAATGTTAGGTAGTAATAGTTGCAGAAGACAGATTGTAGGAGAGAAATGTTTCAGGGCCCAGGAGCAGAAATAGAACATGCTAAGTCAGTTAAATGCAAGGAACTGGTGGAATTCAGCAAGAGGCTGGAGAACAGATAAATCATGAGGAAGATGCTGCAAAATATCCACCACTTTGTGAGGACAAGAAAGGGCCCTAGAACACAGTTGGAGTTTGTACAGATGAAGGAGAGGGCATCACTGAGGCTGAAAGTCCCACTCCACGCGTGCCTCAATTAGGCAGTGGTATTGTAGTGAGAAAATTCACATGCATTTGAACTAGATGGTCACTTGGAGTCATTCCCTAGGCTACTTATCTTCCTTTTCTGGGGAAGATCTGGGCCTGATTTGGGGAAGTGTTTGTGCCAAAGATGAAAAATTGGATCACTAGGGTGAAGAACTTACATTATGCACAAAATAGTTGTATTTGAGTCTTTGTCCTCATGGAACTTCTTGGGGACCAGTGACAGACTTGATGCATTTTCCACTGATACAATCATGGACAGTGTAAATAATAAATCAAGTGTTTGTGGATTTATACCTTCTTACCCGTCCCTGCTACAGGGGAGGAAACCTGAGAAGGGGCAGGAATGTGAGTTAGCAACCCCTTCCTTTCCTCCCTCCTCCCAGCATTTGATAAGGTGAGGTCAGGTGACTGTACAGTGGGCTGTGGGCGGAAACAGATTTGCTGAAAAGAGATGAGGAAGGAAGACATCCCAAGGCATGTTTGGAACATTCAGGTTAAATGCAGCATAGCATTATTCAGCAATAAAAAGGAACCAAGTATTGATATCCACGACAACATAAATGAACCTTGAAAATATTATGCCAAGAAACCAGTCACAAAAGACCATATATTGTGTGATTCCATTGATTATAAAATGTCCCAAATAGGCAAATCTATGGAGACACCTCCTTCCAACCTATTTTTCCAGCTTCCTCTTTTTCTCTGCCTGCCCTCATCATCCCATGCAGCATTTGCTCTGTCCTCAACAAATGACCCACTGTTCGCTGAAAAATCGATGTGCTTTCAGATCTCTACACCTTTGCCACCTTTATTATCTTCCAGTACATGTCTATTCTTCTAGGCCCAGCTTAACTAGCAACACCAAACTAAACTGAACAATCCTGATGCCTGCTGAGAGGAGCTCATCCCCACTAAAAAGTGAGCTCAGATCTGGATAGCATAGAACATCCAGGCTGGAACCGGACCTGGAGGTTATCTAGTCCTAGTTCAGTCCCTTCATTTGATAGAGGAGGAAACTGAGGCCCCAAGAGGATGAAAGGCCTGTCAAGTCCTGAAGCACACTGAGGGCAATCCCAGGCACGCCTCATACAGGGCTCTTTGCTCTTTGCCTTGCACTTCAACCTCTCGGCAGTTTTTTTGTTTTGTTTTGTTTTCGGTTTTTTGTTTTTTTTTTTTGAGACGGAGTCTCACTCTGTTGCCCAGGCTGGAGTGCGGTGGCGCGATCTCAGCTCACTGCAAGTTCTGCCTCCCGGGTTCATGCCATTCTCCTGCCTCAGCCTCCCGAGTAGCTGGGACTACAGGTGCCCGCCACCACACCCAGCTATTTTTTTTTTTATATATATATTCAGTAGAGATGGAGTTTCACCGTGTTAGCCAGGATGGTCTCAATATCCTGACCCATGATCTGCCTTCCTCGGCCTTCCAAAGTGCTGGGATTACAGGCGTGAGCCACCGCGCCCGGCCTCTGCAGTTATTTTTGATGGAACAAATATTTATCAAATATTTGCTGTGTACCCATATTTTATGATGTCAGCCCATTCCTTAAAAACTCTTACATGGGCTGGGCACAGTGGCTCCCACCTTAATCCCAGCACTTTGGGAGGCTGAGGCAGGTAGATTACTTGAGGTCAGGAGTTCAAGATCAGCTGGCCACATGGTGAAACCCCATCTCTACTAAAAAGACAAATGGCCAGACATAGTGGCACACACCTATAATCCCAGCTACTCAGGTGTCTGAGGCAGAAGAATCACTTGAACTTGGGAGGCAGAGGCTGCAGTAAGCCAAGATCGCACCACTGCACTCCAGCCTGGCAACAGAGCAAGACCCTGTTTTAAAAAGCAAAAAAAAAAACAAAACAGAAAAGCAGTTCTCACATGGTTCCTCATTATCGTCATGCAATAGGGAACATAAGCCTTTTCTTAGCCCAGCCTGTCATTACAATTCCAGCTTCACTCCTTGCTACTCCCCCTCATATCTGGCCATCCACCATTTTGAACTGGTCAGCATAGTGTAGTAAAGTCAAGACGTGCAAAGACTTCAAAATCAAAGGCCTGGGTGTGAACCAGTTCTCTCCACTTACTTAACCACATTATCTTGAAAAATTTAATTCCCATCCTTCAGAGCCCCTGTTTCATCATCTGTAAAACTGGGATAACAAGACTTCTCTTCCAAGATCATTAACAGGATGACTTTGGTTATTTAAAAAGCATTTCTGTGCCATTACTAGTAATGTTTATCATTTTAAATGATGACAACTATTACTTTCCTCAGAAAGCTTCTCTGCCTTCCCAACATTATGGAAGGTGCCCCTTTAGCTCCTGTGTTTACCTCCTAACAGTGTAAATTCCTGTTGAATGTTCATCTCTACCACTGAGCGTGAGCTCTTGGAAAACAGGACCATTGTTTCTCATTCAACTTGGTAACTCCACAACATTGATGATAACCAGGAAATGCTTGTTGGTTGAAAGGAAAAGGAGGAAGAAGTAAAGCAATAAGCAAGGTGCTGTGGGGGCCATGAACATGGCAAAGGCTAAGCCCCTACCATCCAGATGTAGAACCTCTAGCTGGACAGACAGACAAATTGCAGATTGCTGTATTTGAGTCTCCTGCAAGGATAAAGTATGACATATTTATGAGAGGGGAAAAGAACTTTTAAAAAACTTATTTTTTCCTGATTGTGGGCTCTATCATACATATAGGAATGCATAAAAGTAGTATGTAGAGTTTGAGGAATAAAATGAACACTCACATAACCACCATGCAGGACGAGAAATAGAAGAGAATTGCAGAAGCTCCACCCTCCCCATATGTCTCCCCTGTCACAGCTTCCTTCCTCTCCCCAAGAAGTAACTACTCTCCTGGCTTTCATGATAATCATTTCCTTGCTTCTATCTTTATGACTTTATTGCCTATGTATGGATCCCTAACCAAAATAGCTTTTTTTTTTTAACCTTATATAAACTGAACCCTACTGTATTCACATTCTTGAGACTGGCTTGTGTCCCTCAAGCTTGTGAAATTAATCCATGTTGTTGAAATAGCTGTGGTTCTTTTTCCTTTAATTACTATAGTATTCCATTATATGACTGTGTCACAATTTATCCATCTATTGTTAATGGACATATAGGATTTTTCCAGTTTGGGAATGACAAACAGTCATTATATTAATATTGTTGTATCCATTTTCTCCAGTATTTAAACATGCAACATTCTTTTTGTTGATGGTGTTGAGAATTCATTCTACCTCTGGAAGCAGTGAAATCCCTAGGGATAGAAAAATGCAAACTAGTTTGCACAAAGAAGATTTGGATAGGTAGACAGGAGTCTCAAAGTGTGCTTGAGAATGTATGTTTGAAAACTTTGTGTTTCTCGAAGTGTGCTCCAGGATGGCCCACAACAAAATCACATGGAGAATTTGTTAAATACACAGATTAAAGACCCAGTCCAAACCCACCAAACAAGACCCTCTGCAGATATGGCCTGGAAAGCTGTGTTTTAGCAAGTTTACCACCCACCCCCCCGACTCATGTAGATCACCAACCCTCTACCTTTTTTTTTTTTTTTCATTTGTTAGCATTTAGTTAAGCTCTCTCCTTGTGGCTTCAAGTCACCAGGACACAGCCTCCCTACTTCCCCCTATATATACATCCTTAATCTTCTCCCAGCTCTCCTGCTGAAGAACTTGGCCTTCATGACAGCGGGCTACTTTGGGAGTTTCCCTTCCTCAGAATTCTGCAGTAGCCCATAGCACTCCATCAATCATGGGAGCAGCTCCAACCTGTTTTATTTATTTATTATTATTATTATTATTATTATTATTATTGTCAGCGTGTGATGACTCATGTCTCTTGACTGACCAAGGTCTACATTTGTCAAGGTCGAGAGTTGGGCAGAAGCCCTGGTTTCTCTTTAAGTGGTAATGCCTCATAACCAACTTTACCAAAGTAACCTGGGTGACACTCGTGGAAGTTGATGCACGCCACCACGTGCTTCCTGTGCTTGGCCAGGCCTTTACTTTCCGTAGACGATACAGGTGTAATGGAACAAATCTCAGCGGTCGGTGCAATGTTAGGACAGGGGAAGGGGCAATACTTTTGTGCCCAGAAAATCAGCTTCCCTTGAAATGTCCTCCTTGGGCTGGCATGTCAACAGTCTCCAAGCAGACTTTGACTTTAGCACACCTACACACTGTGGTCCTAGCCTTTTGCTTTCTTCTCCACACCTCTCTCCCTCATCCCCCAATCTCTCCCCTATTCCCAAATGCAACAGAACACTCAGAAGTCTCATTTTAAGTAACTCCAAAGTCTTTCCATGACCATAGCAATGCTTTACCTAGGGACTTGTTTTAAATAGGCCTTCCTTTTTAGAGAAGTCTTAGATTCACCGCAAAATTGAGCAGCGTTCCCATATACTAGTTACACTGCTCTAAAAATCCTGTACTCTACCTTCTCATCTCCCCCTGCCCTCTGCTCATCAACCACTGATCTTTTTAAACCTGTCTCCAGTTTTGATTTTTCCAGAATGTCATATAATTGGAACCAAACAATATGTACCCTCTTCAGAGAAGCCTGTATCACTGAGTAATATAAAGTTTAGCACTGAATAATACTCCCCTGTGCATCCGGATATATCAGTTTATCCATCCACTAAAATACTGAAGATCATCCTGGGTGCTTCCAAGTTTTGTCAATTATGCATGAAGTTGCTGTCAACATCCATATGCAGGCTTTTGGGTAGATGTTCAGGTTTCAACCCATTTGGGTAAAACACCAAGAAGTGCAGTTGCTAAAAAGTATGGTAACAGTATGTTCAGTTTAAGAAACAGCAGTGTCTTCTGAAGTGGGTGTACCGTTTTGTGTTCCCACAAGCAATGAGTGAGAGTTCCTATTGCTCCATGTCCTCACCAGCATTTGGTGGTGTCAGTGCTTTGGATTTTGGCTATTCTAATAGATGTGTAGTGGTACTTCATTGTTGTTTTAATTGAGACATGTAGTTCTAAAACCACTACTCTTCACTTTTTTCTCTGTGTTTTTGGGGGTCTTGTGTTTTAAAATTTTGCAGAGTAAATTATGAACAAGTGATAGTGATCTTTCATTGTTAAACATGATTTTATTTACAAATATTTCAGACTAACTCTCTTTTTTTCCTTTTAAATATAGATAAATGCAGAGGGAACACCAGAGGACGTTTTTCTTCAACTCTGCACAGCTATTGACTCTATTTTCTGAAGGCGAAAATGCATGTTTGTTAGAGTGGAAACAGAGAAAAACATTAAAAAGTTCATTCCTTAACACAATGTTTCAAGTTAAACCTTTTGTGGCCCCTGCCCCTGCTCCCCCACCCCCTAAATCCTGACAGCACTGTTTGCTTCCCAGCTAGACCTGTGTGAGAGGTATCTGGAAATCATGCATGGTGTATTTGGGACTATCAACCTCTTCTCCACACTTCAGACAACTGTCTGCACTCACAGCACACACACTTTGTATCATGCAGGCCACACTCAGAGCTAGTCAGTACATAAACAGTGGTGCAGTACCAGTCTGTGCCCGTTGTGATTACAGGCCTTGCTAGACCCTGATCATCTGGTTCTCCTCTCATTAAGCATCCCTAACTCCCAGTCACATCTTCCTCTCCCCAAGATTTACATACTGTTCCCCAGTGGAGGCCCCTGGCACAGGGGACAGCCCTGGCCATCTTCCTTTGGTGTCTGGCTGTTTCGTCAACTCTCATCCTCTGGTGGCTCACAGCCATAAGGTGAGTTGATTACACAATGCCTTGTACATGATATAGAGGCATCAAGCAAAATTTGACAGAAATTTTAAAATATGAAATTGTATAGCTTTTCCAAGATGGTAAAACCCACGTTAGTCATCAGGAACATTATCTATTATTTTTAAGAAACTTGGAATACTGTCATTATGGCTAAGGGAACAAATCTGATAAATTGTGTAACCTAGTCTCTTCTCTACATGGTGATGCATTTCAGCAATTATGAATTAGTATCTATGACCAAAAGTAATTTAAAAGCATGAGATATTTGCAATTTCATTCATTGGGCACATATCAAATTATAATTTTGATTTTAAATGGTCACCCAGTTATTTGTTTCCAAGCAAGTAAAAAATACCGTTAACAAACCTGATGTGGGTAGGAGGGGCATGTCAGTAAGTGGTGTGTTCAATCTTGTATTTGTTTCATATGGGCCCTTTCCAGAAGTTTGCAAACCTTGTCATACCCATATGCAAAATTGTGTTTCCTTGCATTAAACCAGTGACGTTTGTGTTTTCTTTTGTGCTATCAGTTGTAAAATCAGAGCTTCTTATATATTCTACTGGAATAACTGCATCTTCCACTCAGTCACTACAAAAAAACATAGTTTCAGTTTGCATGATTTTTTTTTCCTTCAATGGTTGTGCAGGTAAGGATCCATTTCTGGGATAGAATTGTATTTTTTAAGTCTTTTTTTTTTCTTGAAATGGATATGTACAAATAAAATAAATGGAAGACAGGATAACTTTTTCTGTTTATTTGTAACTCACATCATTCTTGAAAGCATTTGAAGCCTTATTCCAAACAGAATTAGAGGTGAACACAGACATAGTCAAGATTTACGATACGCTTGTATGTTTTTAATTTTAGCTATAGATCAGTTTTGAGTTATTACAGAGAGAACTCAATGTATTCACGATACATGGTAACTTTCATATTTCCTTTTTCTCTAGCACTTATTCTGAAACAGAAATGTCAGTGTTTGCTAAAGAAGAAATTAAATTTCTTTGGTTACAATTATGCCTCTATTAACAAAAGGGGGCATGTTCCCACAACTCCAACAGTTGTCATATACTTTATTAGTACCCCAAGTTGTCACACTCTCTATCGGGGAGCATAAGTACTTGAGCAAACTGGGAACAAAAAAGGTTACAGGAATAAAAGCATCAGTTGTGCCAGAAAACATAAAATGACTCTTTGTAGGGATTAACATTCTTGAAACACATACCATATACTGGCAAACACAGTCCATGCCCAGCACAGCTCTGACTGCATAGGTAAGGAAAATGAGACAGCAGAGGGGCAGAAAGGTCCAGCCATCTTTTACAGGCTCTTACGGCTACAGCTGACAGCCACCTTGAAAAATTTAGCAAGGGTAACTGGCTTTGCCCCTGAAGAGTATCTAGAAGTGCGAATCAACTCTTCTCTAGAACACATTGCTGATTTGAATGGCTTGAAATGACACCACTACTTTAAAGTCGTAAGATTTTAATACTGGCAAAGACCTGAGAGGTCTCTGTCTAGCAAAAGACTAGTGTGTATGTAGAAGGCATCAGAACATAATCTAAACTCCTTTACAATGATGTGTATTCAAGGCCACATCTGAGCTGGCCTGTGCCCTCTCTGATGCCATCAAGTACTACTCTCCTCTTGCTCATTTGGCTTAAGCTACTATGGCCATCTCATGTTGCCAGAACAAGCCACGGTCTACTGGCTCAGGGCCTGTGTGCTATTGCTATCCTTCTGCCTCTTCCTACAGATTATTCATGCTGCGAATTCCCTTGCTCCATTCTGGTTTCTATTTGAATTTACCATGGCCAATAGAGGATTTCTCTGCTTATTCCATCTAAAATGGCAGACTATTCGCCATTCTCCCATTATTATTTTTCTCTGAGCATATTTATCTTCTTAGCATTTATCCCTGCCTGAAAGGAATAGTTTTTATTTTACTTACTTATTGCTGGTCTTCTGCATTAGATTATAACCTCCATAAGGACACGGCTTGGTATCTCCAGTCCCAAACACAGTAATTACTATTGAGAGCTAACATATTTAACATACTCTCTGCACCTCCAGTTTTCTCACGTATACAATGGAGAACATAATAGTAATGAACCTCACAGAGGAACTGTGAGGATTAAACAAAAGTTAGTAAGACACACGAATCATTTACTAGCTCCTAAGGTGCAATGAAAGGTAGTTCTTTGTAAACACTTACTGAATGATTCACTTCCACGACTGGGACTAAGACCCAGAATTTTCACTCGTGTCCTTTCCATTACCTTTTTTTTCTTTTTTTTTTTTTTTTGAGACAGCGTTCTCCCCCAGGCTATTATGACATGGCACCATCTTGGCTCACCGCAGCCTCAACTTCCCAAGTTCAGGTGATCCCCCAACCTCAGCCTCCCGAGTAGCTAAGACTACAGCCATGCGCCACCATGCCCGGCTAATTTTTTTGTATTTTTAGTAAAGACAGGGTTTTGCCATGTTGCCCAGGCTGGTATTGAACTCCTGGGCTTAAGCAATCCACCTTCCTCGGTCTCCCAAAGTGTTGGGATTACAGACGTGAGCCACTGTGCCCAGCCCCATTACATTACTCTTAAAAACATAGAAGAGAATCAAGATACTAGGGCCCCACAGAGAACCAAAACCACCTCTGCCACCCAGTGTTGAACCACAGCCTTCGGGTAAGACAGAATCCAATTCCCCCGTCCTCTCACTGTCAAGATGACCTTCTGATGCAAGGCCTCTAAGGATCTCACAGACACACTCAGTAATAGGTGGTGTCTCTGAAGTTCCTGGAGAAAAAAAATGTAAACTCACCAAAATGTTGGTCATACAACCAACACATATTTATTGAGAATCGATTAAATGCCAGGCCCTAGAGATACAGACATGGATGGTCTCTGTTCTCATGGAGCTAAATGTATTATAACTCTGAAAAGTCTAGTTAACTAGCTACATGAACTGTAGAAAAAAAAGTTGTATCTTTTTTCTGGAATCACATAAATAGAAGAACACTTTTCATCAAGAAATAAAAACAGTTTACAGCCTAAACAGGACAATGTCTTCATAAGCTTGTGGAAGAACCTACTGAAATCTGAAGACTCCCAATCCCATCCAGTGCATCCATAGATGAACAACAGGCTTCAAACTTCATTATCCACAATAAGAAATAGTTTTATATAGCACACAACACTTATATATATGATTGAAAAAGACATTTCAGAAAACTATTTATCTTTATTACATATGATGTACCATTTTCTCTATTTCATTTTTTTAAATGTTCCTCATACCTAGTAAATTTTTGTGTTCTGTGAATTAATTTAAACAAAAAGGGGAAGGGGGGAAAACAGACAAGGCATACTATTAGGTTAAGTGAGAAGCACCCAACATGCATAGAAGAAAATCCTACCCGAGGCAGAAAACACAAGCTGTAGTCCCAGCTTCGCCTGAGACTTTGCAAGCCTGGACATATTGCTCAGGTCTGTACTCTTAGAAAGCACACGACATCAAGAAAACAGAATGTAAGGCAACACCTGCACACCTCCACTCCTAACACCTAGTGTTGCCTGACACAAGGGGAAATTCCCGCTCAGGAAACAGGGTAGTAAGGCAGACGCTGACTCTGAAGTAATCTGTCTAGGTTAAAATTCAAGCATCACCACTTTACTAACTATATGACCTTGGGCAGGTTAGTTAACTTCTCTCTGGCTAGATTTCCTCATAAGACAACAGGATAATAAATGAACCTGCCTCATAGAGTTAAGAATTAGTTATTATATGCTTGCTTGGCACATAGTAAACACTGTATCAGTGTATTCTATTATTATTATGCATCACACAAAAGGAAACCTCCTCTGCCTAAACCTTACAGCAATGGTTTTAGATATTAAAAGTTTCTTAAGATGTGCAAATAACTTGAGCACAATATATCAGGAAATAGATCTTATCTACGGAATACCACTGAATAAGCAATGCTTTAGCAAGTAGGTCTTTTACAGTCTGTTTTAGCTTTCAGTCCAATAATTCTCTGCAGGCAGATGGTGGCCTACTGGCAAATGACAGCTCTGCCCATTATTCCTGCAACTCTCAAATTAAAACAACAACAAAACACTACCTACTACTATCCGAACTTCAGGGCCTTTTAAAACCATGGGGGCTATTTGCTTGGAGCTGAAAAATGCAAAACAAACACACCTTCTGCTCAAGCGAAAAATCCTCTTTATTACTCAAAAATCTCAAAAAATGTTTGCCCTTGAAAAATGCATTCAAGTGGTTTGTCTATTCCATTTATATAACAATTGTATCACTCATAGCCCTCTTCCAAAGCATACATCATACTTCATGGAATTTTTGAATGGATCCGAATGGCTTTCCAAAACTAACTGGTATTATTTCTACACAAACAGAGAAGTTACCATCAAGTGTTACTATCTTGTCTAATTACAAGTTGAAAGCAGATCTTCTGGCATATTCACAAACCATTTAATATAAAAATGCCCAGAATGCTAATGATTTCCCTCTTCACCCCACTAATAATTCCAGGGTGAGAAGTTAAGCTCAAGTCCATTTACTTTTCCTTCTGTTATGATATATTATATCTATATCATCAGTGATCTTTAATCAATATATTACTTTAAAATTCTCATATTTCTATATTTAAAATTCTATTACTTTTCTCAATTAAAAAACAATTCAGGGTATGATTTTAGTACCCTGCTATGTACTGAAGAGAACTAGTAAATAATGTTCCCTTGATTTAAAATAGGAAAAAACAGGTGATTCTAAAAATTGGGTCAAATATAACAATCAATCTTAGAATATTTATACTATCTTTTCCCATAGTTAATAATAATTTCTAGGAAACAAGGTGATTTTTCAAAAGCCATCTGTTTAAATACATGGGGGGCTTATTTTCATGAGACAAAATTAGAAAAAAAATTTTCAGCTTTAGTATTCACACCTCAGCATTAATAATTGCCTTTTTCTTTAACCATGGTCTGTGTTTCCTTTTTGTAAGCTAGTTTAATTTAGTGTTTTGGCATACACTGAGTAAAAAACATTACCATCTTTTACAGGGTTGCTTAAGATCACCCTCTTTTCCATAATATATTCCTTATTCTTCATAAATGACGGAAAGAAAACTCTTAAATATGTGAAGCAAACCATTTTTAAAAATACCAATTTCTGGTTTTAACACTGGTTAAAAAAAAAAATCCAAAATCTAACCAAAAGGAAGTCACAACAAACATTCTATAATATAAACAGACAGTATCCACATAGTTTATTTCTCACAGTTCTCCTGACAAATGAACATCATTCAAGAACATACTGTATACACAGATAAGAAGAAACATACAAAATGTTTTAAATGATGCACAACAAAATCCAGCAGTATAAAAGAATGCATGTGAACTCTTGCTCACTGCGCAGACTAAATTTAATCACTTGTTTAAATAGTAATAAAAATACAATCTTTTATGGATCTTGTGCAGACTACAAAAGAGGGAAATTATTACCATATATATGATTTTTATATTAGGCAGTTTTCTTTGATGAGTTGTACTGACAACTCCAAATACAGAGGCAGAAGGCTGTGTATTTTAAAGGAATTAATGTTGTGAATTAGAGACTTTACACAGTTACTACCACTGGCACTTTTCACCATAGTTTGTACACATCACATGATCATCTTATATAACATTACATTTAAAAAATATATCTGAGTGACAATTTTATAACATTCACACACCATGAGCTGGTTAAGGAAGCAGTGGCACAGTTGCCTCCTGTAGTGCTTCACTGTTGGTAATTAAGGACAATTCATTGTGGTTAAAAGAAATTAGGTATCAATATGATTAAGCAGCTCCAATTTACTAAAGGCCATCAATGACCACCACTGGGACAGTGAGTTCTTTTAAAGTGTATATCCTAGAAGCAAACACCATCATTGGTTAAAACTTTGTCTAAAGAAGTGAGTTTCTGTGCTGAAAACTATTTTCACAAAACTGAAGGCTACTAAACTGTTTTAATATAAATACTTCGTCTTTTCATTATCATATTTATCACCAAGTTCTTTGAAACCTTTGGAATTTACTCTCTCTTAATGTGTGCTCTCGTTCCATCTCACCCATTTAAGATCACCACCTAAAATGCGGTGGTGAAAAATTCACCAGGGAAACCCTTTGCTCACCAGGAATGTTCAGCTGCTGAACAGTGATCTAGAGCCACAACGGTGCAGAGCTGTACTTGACGAGAACACTCAGGAAGCTCTCATGCTGTGAGTGTCATTTCTGGGAAAGCAGAGAATCTTTCCAAACTGTGCACATAATTAACAATGATACCATTGCTATGTGTTGAAGAGGACTAGTAAATGATGTTCTCTTCCATGTCATCTGTTTGCTGGAAAGTAGTTTGGGTCAAGGTAATTATAACTGGTGCCCTGAGACACACAGTAGTCTCTGTCTAAGAATGTCTCTGACCTATAAATAGGTTCTAATTGGTGATCTTCCTTGTGAATATCTGTTTCATGTAGGCTGCAAAGAAAAAAAGACACATATCATTACAAGGTATTGGATGCATTTTAGTCTGTGTATTACAAAGCTTCCTCACAGCTCTCCCTGTTTAAATCCATTAATCTATCAAAATCTCTAATGCAAAGTTACTTGATATGGATATGTGGTATGATTACAGGAAAAAATTAATTGCCTAGAACAACAAAGTTTAATTCACTAAGTGTGACTATTAATATTTTCTATGTTTGGAAATCAAATTCACTAATGGCTGAGAAGCTCTTTTCTCGTCTAAGTTGAAGACTGACAATGAAGAAAATACTTACCAGTCTGAACAAGAATCACAGAAATCCAAAGACATTTCTGGAGGACAATCCTGGCAATGCCACCGAACACCCTGGATGGGTTCTGCGCCACAGTTATCACACTATAACAGATTCAGAGAGAAAATGTATTACATTATACTGTTCCACGACCTTTTTTATTTTCCACAAGGAAACATACGATGTGCACACAGACATCTTCTCCTCTCTCTCCATGCACAGGACAGTAATATACCACACAAATGGTTATATGTCAGAGATAATTTCTAGCAAACTAGGTAAAATTCCATCCACTCAACATCAAGGTATGCGTGAGTGAGAGGAACATTATAAGGGATAATCTTCAATCAGCTTAAATTTATTTAAAAATTTTTAAAAGTAAATCATATTCAACTTGGGTGTTTTGTTATTTGTAACCATCTACTTGAAAGGTACCTCAGACCACTGTATGATGACTATGGTTGAGAAACAGAGAGTTAATACTATAGTTAAAACTATCCAAATATGATACAGAATTGTTTTAACAGGTTCTCTTGGCTAACATAAACGCAGGCAACAGTAAAATTCTGTCTAAACTTTTATCTTATTGAATCGCTCTCCAAAGCCTAAAGACTCCTAATAACCAATGCCCATCAGGTCAAAAAGGCAGATCTGGCTCTTTTTCAGCGTGGTGGCATCATGATAGTCCTCAGAGTATTCTGTGCACTTTTGGAAATCAAAAGATATATCATTTCTAGTTTCTTTGATCATCTGGTCAACTATAGTGGCTGACAGACTGGCAAACAAGCCATGGCTGGGTTTTGCAGCAAAATTAGGAGAAGGGAAGCAAGTTTCTTTTTGAAAGGCCAGAGCTGCCAGTTAGGAAAATCTCTAATGGAGAAGTAGGGTCACTGAAAGATCAAGAGGGAAAATCATTTAATAGAGTATGATTACTGCCTACTCTAGAGGATCAAAGGTACAACTTTGTTTTCAATTTGGTTTACCAGTCACAGCACGCATCAGTATTTTCCTGTCTACCCACCAACACCACCAAGTTTATGGTCTCATTATTACTTCCTCCAGTCCAACCAAGTCAATTCTAATGCCTAAAGGCTTCTCAAGCTTGCCAATCCTTATTTCCATGGCCACCACTCAAGTTCAGGACACCCTCATCTTTTGTCTAAATTATCAAAAGAATCTCTAACCGGTTTCCTTGACTCTAGTCTTGCCTTCCTCTAATTAAGTTTCCATACTATGGCCAAAATGATGAGGGGAAAAGCTGGTCAGTTTCAAACCCACTGCTTTCCTAAAGATCATCACCCCCAATAGTTTAAGTAACTAGAATGATCTTTCCAAAACATAAATTTCATGTTACTTTCTGCTTAAAATCATTCAATGGTTCCCCCACAACCTCAGGACAGTGTGAGCTCCTTGGCAAAATTTCCAAGGTGGTGCAAGCAGCCTCTAACTACTTTCTAGTATGTACTCTAGCCACACTCAACTATTTTGTTTAACTTCTCTAAATACCTTATGAGAATGAAAACAGCATAAGGGCAAGAACTGAGTCTGTCTTGTTTACTGCTGAATCTCTAGCACTTAGCAAAGTGCCTGGAACATAATGTGTATTACAAAATTCTGTGGAATAAGTATATGTATTTCTATTAGTCTCTCAATCAGAAAGGGAAAAAAAACCCATTTCTGATCCATGGACAACAGCAACAAAAAGAGAAACAGCTAAACAAAAGCACCTCACATTTTACCTCAATTGATAGCTACCTGTATATTTGTCTTCACTCTAGTAAATAATACACTCTTCACATCAGGAACGATGGCACCACTACTTTGTATAAATGAATGGGATA
This sequence comes from Colobus angolensis palliatus, assembly GCF_000951035.1. NCBI lineage: Eukaryota > Metazoa > Chordata > Mammalia > Primates > Cercopithecidae > Colobus > Colobus angolensis. The sequence goes on from NW_012116921.1 coordinate 1,551,630, forward strand.
AAAGATAAACTTTTTTCCTACATGCTTAGCAATTCTGGAGTTTAACACTACAGAAACCACTTTAACTCTTATCACCCTTTTAAATTAAATGAATACTCCAGCCTGGCCAACATGGTGAAACACCATCTCTACTAAAAATACAAAAATTAGCTGGGCGTAGTGGCACACACCTGTCATCCCAGCTACTTGGGTGGCTGAGGCATGAGAATCGCTTGAACCCAGGAGGCAGAGGTTGCGGTGAGCTGAGATCATGCCACTGCACTCTAGCCAGGGCAACAGAGCGAGACTCTGTCTCTAAATAAATTAATTAATTAATTAAATTAAATGAATACTAAAATTAAGTAGAACTTACCTTAAAGCCCACATGTTGCACAAATCCACTTTCAGCTTGCATTTGCTGAAGTTTCTGCTTCTTTAACTTCTTAAACTGTAATAGTTCTTTATATTCAGGTAAATTCCTATACATGATAGGAATACTTTCGTCATCCTATCAAAAAATAAAAAATAAAAATGTTGGTTTGGTAATGAAAATGAATTAAGGGTAAGAAATACTGATACAGAATATTTTTCTACTGATATTTTTCATTTTTAAAATACCTTTTAGTACTCATAGAAAATTAGTGCTGCTATTAGCAGTATTTTCCACTAATGCTTTTGGAGGACTTTTTTTTAAACACAATAGTAATTCTGAATTGTAGCAGACTACTTCAATGCAGGTAAAAGGGAAGCACGGCCATGATTTTCACCTCTGCTACACACTAGTGCAAACCCAATCCCATCTTTACATTTTCACGGTTACCTGAGTGACTTGTAATCTACTTCTCTCTCATTTAAGGAAGTTTCTCTTCTCCAATCTAACAGATTCTTATATTTGCTCCTGTAAACATGACACTTTCTCAATAACAAACAAACCAATCTCTGCTCTTGTTTTTTGCTCTGTACTCCCAATGATCAACGTAGAACATTTCTCACTCAACAGGATGAACTGAGTTACAAAGATGACTATTTATAATAGACTGTAAAAGAAATAAACAGTAAAAACTATATAAATGAATTAAGTAGGCTAGGTGCAGTGGTTCACACCTGTAATCCCAGCACTTTGGGAGGCCAAGGTGGGCAGACCACTTTAGGTCAGGAGTTCAAGACCAGTCTGGCCAACATGGCAAAAGCCCGTCTCTACTAAAAACACAAAAATTAGCTGGGCATGGTGGCACGCGCCTATAATCCCAGCTACTCGGGAAGCTGAGGCAGGAGAATTGCTTGTACCTGGGAGGCGGAGGTTGCAGTGAGCCAAGACTGTGCCACTGCACTCCAGCCTGGGAGACAGAGCGAGACTCCGTCTCAAAATTTAAAAATAATATATTAAACTGAAGTATCCCTTAATAAACTGGTCTTCAAGGTATAAAATCTATTTATGATTCCGAACTTTTAGATACATATGTTCAGGACCATCCCCCACCTCCCAATTGACGAGCAGTTTTCTACTCAAAAATGTTAACATGCAAAATTTGTCTGTTTAAAATTGTTGACAATACTGTGGTTCATCATCCTAGACAACTTCAAGATTATCACAGATGCCCAACTCGCTATTTCTGGCCTCTAATCTTAGACTGATTCTACTGAAATGATCTTCATCTTCATTCCCTCTCAGAGTCTCCCATTCCAGCAGCCATACCTTGGACCTTGCCTTCAACTCTAAGTGTTTTACATCCAAAATACTAAGCTTAGATTTCCTACCTCCACTGTTATTCCTACTTCTCTCATATTCTCATCCCAAATAATCAGCTTTCTTTTTAACCTCATTGAAATTTCTAATCACTATTCTGCTTCCTATTCTCCCAATTCATTTGTGCTCTGCCACCCAGGATCCATTTCTTTCCTTTGCTACTCATGACTGATCCCATGCTCACTAATTTCCTAAAAGCATCCACAATTCTTTGATCCATGTTCTGTAAATTCCCAATCCTGGACCAGACAAGCCCTACCCCACCCATTCCTCCTGCTACATTAGGTATTAAGTGCTATGTTATTTTACATCAAGAAAACAAAAACTTACACAAAGCAGCCGAAGTCAGAAATCTAAGTGTTATCCTCAGTTTTTCACTCCATCTTATATCGAATGTAACAAATCCTGTCATTTCTTAATACCTTCTACAATCTCTCTCAAATCGGTCCTCTATATCCACCCCCTCCTTTGCCCCTACTATTAACTAAAAGTTCCCAATGGTTTCCTGACTATCTACAGCATCAAGTCCAAAGTCTTCAGCTGAGTAAAAGATTCTTTACAATTTCACACTTCATCGATCTTATCTCCCACTTTTTCCTGGTTTTTTTTTGCTTTGTTTTGTTTTTGTTTTTGTTTTGAGAGAGGGTTTCTGTCACCCAGACTGGAGTGTAATGGTGGGGTTCTCTGCAACCTTCACCTCCAAAGCTCAAGCAATTCTCCCACCTCAGCCTCCTGAGTAGCTGGGATGACAGGTGCACACCACCAAGCCTGGCTAATTTGTGTGTGTGTGTGTAGAGATGGGTTTTGTCATGTTGCTCAGGCTGGTCTCGAACTTCTGGGCTCAAGTGATTTGTTCCTCTAGGCCTCACTTATTGCTGGGATTACAGCACAAGCCACTGCGCCTGGCCCCACTATCCATTTCAAATTCTTGTCAACTAAAGATGTTAGATGATTATTACCATCCTGTGTCACCACTGAGAAAGACAACATAAGTAATGCTATACACTAATAAATAAGTGACCCAAATAATTAGATAATATAGTAAGAAATGTCATAATGAAATTTGCTTAATTCAGATATTTTGCAAAGAGTGTAAACACTTTTAATTTTTAAATTTGCATTTAAATGCTAAGGATATGATTAAATGTGATCAGCAAGGCTCAGATTAAGAAAAGTTAAATCACCTCACACCTAGTAGGTGGCTACTACTAAAAACAAAAAACAAAAAATAACCAATGTTGGCAAAGATGTACATAAACTGGAATCCTTATGTACTGCTGGTGAGAATGTAAATAGTACAGCTCCTATGGAAAACAGTATATGGTGGGTCCTCAAAAAGTTTAACATAAAATTACCATACAATCTAGCAATTCTACTTCCCAAAAGAACTGAAAGCAGGATATTTGCATACCCATGTTCACAGTAGCATTATTCACAATAGCCAAAAGGCGGAAGCAACCCAAGTATCCATCAACAAATGAATGGATAAACAAAATGTGGTATACAATGGAATATAATGCAGCCTTAAAAAGGAAATTGTGATACATGCTACAAAATGGATGAACCTTGAAGAGCATATGCTGGATGAAACAAGCCAGTCACAAAAAGGACAAATACTGTATGCTTCCACTTATTTGAGGAATGCAGAGTAGTCAAATTTATAGATACAGAAAGCAGAATAATGATTGCCAGAGGCTAGAAAGAGGGGTGTTGGGGAGATGTTTAATAGGTATAGAGTTTCAGTCAGGTAAGCTGAGAGTTCTGGAGACTGGCTGCACAATAATGTGACTGTACATAGCACTGCTGAACTCTATACTATAAAAATGGTGAGGATGGTAAATCTCATGTTATGTGTATTTTTACCATAATTAAAACAAAAAATTTTTTAAACCTCATAGATTTCCTAATCATAATCACTTTAAACTTACTTAAAGGAGATTAATATCAAATGGAGCTAAAACTGTATACAGATTTTGAAGCCACAGAGTAAATAACATATAAATAATTGTTCCGGCTATTGCTTTTTGAAAAGATAAACTAAAATCTATAAATTTTTCCACAAGATGCTTCATAAACAAACATTTTGAGTAGCTATTTTAAAGTGATCAGAATAATTTTAACTGGCACTCATTTTTAAATAAATAAACTCAACAACAAAAATTACATCAAATCCAATCCACTCTACTGTATTTTGCCAATTTGTCAAACTGTACCCTTGGGTTTTGTTTTTTTGTGGGTTTTTCTGAGGGTTTTGGGTTTTTTTGTTTTGTTTTGTTTTCTGAGACGGAATCTCACTCTGTCTCTCCCAGGCTGGCGTGCAGTGGCACGATCTCGGCTCACTGCAAACCTCTGCCTCCTGGGTTCAAGCGATCCTCCTGCCTACGCCTCCCAAGTAGCTGGGACTACAAGCATGCGCCACCATGCCCGGCTAATTTTTGTATTTTTAGTAGAGACGGGGTTTCACCATGTTGGCCAGGTTGATCTCCAACACTTGACCTCATGATCTGCCCGCCTCGGCCTCCTGAAGTACTGGGATGACAGGTATGAGACACCATGCCTGGCCTTTTTTTTTTTTTTTTTTCTAAGACAGAGTCTCCCTCTGTCGCCCAGGCTGGAATGCAGTGGCATCATCCAGGTTCACTGCAGGCCCAATCTTCCAGGATCAAGTAATCCTCCCATCTCAGCCTCTTGAGTAGATGGGACTTCAGGAATGCACCACCATGCCAGGCTAATAATTTTTTCTTTTTTGTAGAGATGGGGGTCTCAATATGTTGCCCAGGCTGGTCCTGAACTCCAAGGTTCAAGTGATCCTCCTGCCTCAGCTTCCAACGGTACTAGGACTACAGTTGTGAGCCACCACGCCTAGCCAAATAGTACTTCTTTTAAGTACTCCACCACCACTCCTCATCTGGCCAATTTTTATCCATACTTCAAGTACCATCTTCACTGTCACCCTCTCAGGTCTTCCCCTGAAACTCTCAATCTAAATTAAGTACCTCTTAAATAATTATGTTAGCATCTATTTTTCCTTTGAAGCACTTTTTAATTTATTTTTTTGGAGATGGAGCTTTTGCTCCTGTTGCCCAGACTGGAGTGCAGAGCCACAATCCCAGCTACTGGCAACCTCCACCTCCCAGGTTCAGGCAATTCTCCCGCCTCAGCCTCCTGAGTAGCTGAGATTACAGGCACGCGCCACTATGCCCGGCTAATTTTTGTTTTGTTTTTTTTTTTTAGTAGAGACAAAGTTTTACCATGTTGGCCAGCCTGGTCTTGAACTCCTGACCTCAGGTGATCTGCCTGCCTCAGCCTCCCAAAGTGCTGGGATTACAGGCGTGAGCCACAGTGCCTGGTCTGAAGCACTTTTTTAAATGTGTGATTTACTGATGGGATTACACATTTATCTTCTCCCACAAGACTAAAATTTATGAGCACAAAGATCAGACATATTTTGTTCATAACTATGTATTTAACCCCCAGCAAAGCCTAATAGTAAATTTAAATAAACATTTCTCAGATGTACAAATCTAATCATCACAAAGTATGAAATTATACATAAATGCTAATGTTTAAGACAGCAGATATTAGTCATTTTTCAAAAGGCAAGTTTAAAAGGAAATTAAAAAATTTTTATGAATACAGTTATTAAGGTGCTTTGATATCAAAGTATACAATCAGTATTTGATTAATCTAGCTATGGAACAAAGGAGCTTACTTTTTATTTGATAACTTTTCATTAAAATATCCTTTTCCAATTGTATATAATCAGACTATTATGGAAGATATAGGGTAATGTTTATGTCCTTTAATCAAGGAATCAGAATCAGGTTAAGTATTGAGAAAATAGTTTCAGGAACAGTAAAATAATAAAAAATATTAACAGCAACAAACAGAAATCCCCATATATGTAAAATAAATAAAGTGAATTAACCTAAATTAATATCCAACCATGGCAACAACTGAGAGGAATTATTTATTCCAAGATAATTTAAAAACCAATTTGACTTTACTTCTGTAGAGGGATATATATATATAAGACAAAATAAAGAACTGAAAAACAAACTGTTTTCAGGAACCGTATTAATAGTAGTGTTGGTTATTAATATATTCTGAGATTGTTCTGAGCAGTGTGAGACAAAGGAAGTAAGTATTACATTGATGTCATTGAGAACTGTGACTTTTAACCCGGAGAAAGGAGATACATATTTAAGATCAATTAGGGTAGATAAAAGTCCTAGAGTTCTTAAATTGAATTTGAAATTAAAATATGAACTTAATAAGATGGCCGAATAGGAACAGCTGCAGTCTCCAACTCCCAGCGCGAAGGACACAGAAGACGGGTGATTTCTGC
>NW_012116921.1:1562638-1563300 GCF_000951035.1 Colobus angolensis palliatus
GCACATGTACCCTAGAACTTAAAGTATAATAAAAAAAATAAATAAATAAATAAATAAATAAAAAGGAAAAAAAAAAATATGAACTTAATGATGTCTTTCATCCTTAAATAAAATAAAAATGTATCGTATTTCCCAGCTCTGTGCATTAACAGGCCTAGAAACAATGATGAACCCAGCAGCAAGTAACATTACTACAGTCAGGATATAGTCTCTAAATACCATTTCCCAGTAAAAAGAAGAACTGACTCTGGGTCTGAGGCAGGAAATACACAAGATGAGCCTGGATTTTCCTTGTTAAAACGGGTATTAAAGAAGCTATTAAACACTATTAGAGTCTTATCAAAAGAACTTAGAAGCCAACTTAAAGAGGCTACAACTAACCAAAGATGGGCCAGTTTGAACACTAACAAAGGCAGTAACATCAATGAATTGAACTACATTAAATACATTTACGGCCAATAGTTTATAAGAATACAAAAAATTTTTAAACCTCATTGGTCATCTTTGAAGGATATGAGAAAATGAACTCATTATTTTAAAAACCAGAAAATAGGTCGGGCATGGTGGCTCATGCCTACAATCTCAGCACTTTGGGAGGCCCAGGCAGGCGGATCATGAGGTCAGGAGATCGAGATCATCCTGGCCAACATGGTGAACCCCCG
>NW_012116921.1:1563815-1593481 GCF_000951035.1 Colobus angolensis palliatus
GGCTGAGGCAGGAGAATGGCGTGAACCCGGGAGGCGGAGCTTGCAGTGAGCTGAGATCCGGCCACCGCACTCCAGCCCGGGCAACAGAGCAAGACTCCGTCTCAAAAATAAAAATAAAAATAAAAATAAAAGAAAGCGAGAATCGAGCAATTATCCTACCTTTTCTATATGTACCTCAGAGTAACCAAATAGTTGACTGGGGGGCAGGGGGATTACTTTATAGAATAGTCCATCAAGTAAATGAAAAAATGATAGCATAATCACTATTCTGTAACATCTAATGAATTAATCAATCTAGGCAATGATTAGTGGCTGTTATGCCAAAAAAAGAGACAACCAGGCTGACAAAAGTAAACTTGAAGTTGTCCTGCCCACCCTAACAAACAAATACATCTGAATCTCATCAATGCTCTTGACCTACTATGAATTTACAGGAAGTTCAGAAAACAGAGGAACAGATTAAATGACAACAAGAAGATGTAATCAATAAAATCCATATTAGAAAATTCTATAGGACAAATGAACCAGTTCTTCAACAAAAACATTGTGGGAGGGAAAAAGGGAAAGTGAAAGAGGGAGAATGAACCTATTGTGACTTATGGGCTTTATTTGGATCCAAACTCGAATGAACAAATTAGAAAAAAAATCATGAACGGTGACTATACATTTCACTATATAACAAATTACCTTTTATAAATATGAAAGTTATGTTGTGTAGTATCTGGGACTTGCTCCCAAATAATCCAGAGCAGAGTTGAGGTGGGTAGGGAGGGAGTAGAGATTAAAATAAGGTAGCCTCAGGTTGATAATTGTTAAGGTTCATTATACTATTCTATTTTTGTATGTTTGAAATTTTCCTCACAAAAGCACATTACTTAAAAACTATACATGTGACTTGTTAATTAAAAGAAACCAACATTCTCTGAAGAGTGGAATAATTAGAAAATCCTACTCTCTTCTATACCTTGATGTGTATAATAACTAAATAGGTAACTTACTGATGCATCTTCAACAGCAGTGTTCATGTGGCTATGAAAACAAGATCGGTCATCATCTTCATCCATATACACTGGTGGTTCATGGGAAGTCATGAAAGTGGAAGGCTTAAAGAGATGCTTATTAAGAGGGTGCTGTCGTCTGCTTGTTGAAGACTAAATAAGAAAACAAATTTTTAATTGGGACAGTGAAAAATCATTACAAGAATCAAAAATATAAAAAATATAAATGTTATTTCCAACAAGTCTATCAGAAGAATTTCACTCTATCTTTTAGCATACTTTTATGTTGTTGCTTTCTCTATGCTTTCTGTGTTTTTAAGCATAACTAGCCTTAAAAAAATTTCTTTTAAATGTAGGGGAAATACTCCAACAATGGTAAAATGAACCACATGCTCAGTATCTAGGTTATATTTGTATCCCCAGCATTTATCATACCCTTGGCAGTCAAATGCTTGCTGCACTGAACTCTTATGATCATCTTACAGAAGATCAGAGAGGATGAAGTGGCCTATGCCAGGAATAAAACTACCCAATAAAAGGAAAATTTCTATAACATTATGAATATCTGAAAATACTTATCTAACATTGATTGACTGCTTATTCTATGCCAGGGGTGTCTAATCTTTGGCTTCCCTGGGCTACATTAGAAGAAGAATTGTCTTGGGCCACACATAAAATACACTAACACTAAAAAAAAAGAAGAAACTCTTGTAATGTTTTAAGAAAGTTTATCAATCTGTGCTGGGCCACATTCAAAGCTGTCCTGGGCCACAGGTGGTACGTGGGCCATGGGTTGGACAAGCTTGCTCTATGCCAATGTCATTTAATCCTTACAACATTCCTATAAAGTAGTTATCACCACCTCTAATTTAAAGATAGGAAAACTGAGGACAGGGAGGTTAGGTTTCTTGTTCAGTGTGTCGCAGCTAGATAGTGGTAGAACAAGGATTATAAACTAGGCCTGTGTGGTGCCCAAATTCTCACTTTCTACCACTATGCTGCCTGCCTGTCTTGATCAATAGCACAGTCACAAAGAACACCCTCAGCTACATGGAGAACCATCATTTCACTTGTTTCCAAATTTAAACTTTAACCATGGCAAGCAATCATTGTAAATATAGCTGTACTAGATCTTCACAGCCAAAATACAGTACACCTAAGGGAAAAAAACACATGTAGGTTCTCCAGTATTCCTTTTGTTATCATTATCCAGTGTTAACTATGAAAACATATGGTTACAACACATCTGTAACGTTAGCTTAGAAATTAACCATGAAAATTAGAACTCTTACATTAAACGCTGATTAACGTAAGGTTCCGATATTCCACAGTTATAGGATGAACTCTACATATCTAACACAGGTTATGCTATATTTGGTGGGAAATCCAAAACATTTAAAACAATTGGCAAATTAAAACAAGCTTCCAAAGCTTGGTTAAAATAAAATTTTTTTTTAATTTGTAAAACATGAAACTGTATAGACAATATTCTTAATGTAAAATTACATTAAATAGCTTCAGTATGGAAGGGTAACAGCACTAGATATACTCTTAGCTTCTCTTTGCGAGAAAGATGGCTATGGTGGGGAGGGGAAAGTACCAGGATAACTTACCAAGGAAACTTAAAACAGCCAATTAGGTGTCTTTATTTTTTGCTATTACAAGAAACTGGCTTTTTTTTTTTTTTTTTTTTGAGATGGAATCTCCCTCTGTCACCAATGCTGGAGTGCAGTGACACAATCTCGACTCACTACAACCTCCACCTCCCAGGTTCAAACGATTCTTCTGCCTCAGCCTCCCGAGCAGCTGGGACTGCAGGCACGCGCCACCATGCCCGGCTAATTTTTGTATTCTTAGTAGAGATGGGGTTTCACCATATTGGTCAGGCTGGTCCTGACCTCGTGATCTACTGAACTCATCAGCCTCCCATAGTGCTGGGATTACAGGCCACCATGCCAGGCCGAAACTGGCCACATTTTAATGTAGTATCCTGTTTGGGAAAGAAACAGTAGCTTCTCCACCATAGAAGGCAACAGAGAATAGTAGAAAAAGCATGGCACCAGAATGAGAGAGAATCAGTGGTTCCCAGACTTAGCAGCTAAGTGACCAGATAATTCACTCAACATACCCGAGGGCCCAGTTTCCTTATCTAATAAAAAGTTTTAGAACAGTAGAGTCTGGCTCAGAGCCCTCAATATAACAGCTATTAATATTATGTCAGTAAAGTGAAGATGATAAGACGATTTATACTTCAAGAATTGTAGTAAGGATTAAATAAAATATTTTATTTTTTTAAAGACATGGGACCTCGCTATGTTGCCTAAGTTGGACTCGAACTCCTGGCCTCAAGTGCTCCTCGTGCCTCAGCCTCCCAAGTAGCTGGGGCAACAGGTGCACACCACTGTGCCTGGCTTTAGAATATAATAAACCTTTCTATTCTTGGATTTATATAGCATTATCTACAAAACAGAAATTGATTGTATTTATTAAATAATCAAATAGCCTAAAAACTTTACCCTCACAAAGCCCTTTCTAACATATTTTGAATCTAAAATCTTTCAAGTAGCACTCATTCATATTACTCCTAAGAAAATAATGAAGAATCATTAAAGCTCACAGAATTTCACTGAGTAGCAATAACGGAGTCCTTACCCTGCATTTATGCACAATATAAGGAAATGCTTAGAATGAACAGACGTTTTAAAATACAGCAACACTATTCTGTCAAATGTGTACATTTTTACATAGTCATTCTTACTTTAATAAATTTAATCTACAGTTTACTTTTATGTCTTTTCTTTTACCTTTTTGGAGTATATATATAAGTTTGGTGTTCTGCCTGGTACTGGAATGCCAGCTTTCGTTAGCTTTATGAAATACTTCTGTACTCGGCTGGCAACCTAAAGAAACATGACAAGTCTCTTAACACAATGAGATGACGTACAATACCTGAGTTGTTTTTAAAAATTAAAATGTACATGAGTATCTAATGAATGCTAAGAATTCAATACTCATCATGAATCTAAAAATAACAATAAACTGTCACCAAATACACATATATTTTAAAATCTAGGCCAAACAAAAATTATTCAAGTAAATTTAAATTTGATTCTAAAGCTAAACACATATTTCAACTTATGAACACTTACCTCTGTAGTACAAAAACACATCTATTAATATAGATGGGAATATGATGGAGTAAACTGCAAGATACATTTTTAGAAAGACAACCAGGGAATACTAAGGCAATGAAACAAATCTGTTTGCACAGTATACCCAAAAAGTTTACAATTAGTATACTTAGTAAGCAATCAAGAGAAACTAAGCCCATTATATGTTCATTTTTTAATATTTCGTAATGATCCAAAGCAGAAGTATCTCAAGTTACTTGTTTCTGAAATCAACAAAAATATATACAATTAAAACACACACACACACACACACATACTACAGCACTCTGTAGCTGAAAGTGTTATGGCAGATCGCCCAATGTCAGCATTATTCTCCTTTATTAAAAAACTACCAAAAGCATGCCAGCAATCTGCAGTCATCTCCTCAATTACCTGTTTTGCTGTCCTGTTGCCCAATTCATCTGCTATCTTCTGCCACCGTCGAGATTCTACTTCTTCAGGAGGGTATTTGATGAGTAGCTGTTCCAGTTTTTTCTAAACCATACCCAAGACCAAATTTAAGAAAGTATGTATTTAATTTTAAATACTGTATTTCTAAATAAATACATTCACATTTCATTTCCAAGTGTAATACTCTCTCCCACCTTTGGGGGTTACATTATTAGAAACCCTCATGGTAGGAAAAATTTCTAGTTAGAAACTTAAGACTTCACAGGGAACAATGAAATTAGAGAATAAATTTATGAAAAAGAGTTTACAAAAGTTTTCTATTCATGTAAGTAAAAAGATCTCATAAGAAAACAGAAAATAAGTAAACAAATTGGTAGATTACACATTTTAGTGATTTCCACTGACCATCTTTTCTTACTAGACTATGTCTTTCCCCTTACAGTTTTAACAAAAACATGTAAATTCACTTAAATTTCAACTATTAAAAGAAGCTTTTCCTTCTTTTGTGTGGTCCTTTATTCAAATATTTGATTTTAATATTCCTTCTTGTCTCCTATATCTTCTCATAGTTGCAGAAGATGCAGAAAAATCTGGATGCTTGAAATAAATAAAGATTTCCCAAAGCTTTTTATAAACTGCTAAACGTATAGCTGTGGGGTTAATAACCATATGAGACAAAGATGTGCCTCAAACTTCACCCACTAACAACCCTAGCCATTAGCCAAAAACAATGTTAGCTGTATGCCAACGCTGACTGGCTTCCTCATCTCCCTTCGACAACAAAAACAAGAATGCACTTTGAAGCTCAGTTTTACTGGCCTCAGGGTTTTCTCTCTCCCAAAACTACATTACAGAAACATCTATTTTATTCCATCCACTTCTACTGCCCTCTCAAAACCCAGGTTCCTTCTTTTAAAATTATCCCCCAAATCTCAATATCCAAAATTCTTGAAGTATGCAAAAAGGTATACAAAAATAAGCCTAAATATTTAAAACTCATGGCTAACAGGTATCACAAACAACAATATACACCTGACTCAAAATATAGACTCTTTTCTTTTTGAGATACAGTCTCACTCTGTTGCCCAGCCTGGAGTGCAGTGGCACGATCCTGGCTCAACACAACCTCTGCCTCCTGTGTTCAAGCAATTCTCCTGCCTCAGCCTCCCGAGTAGCTGGGATTATATATGCACACACCATCACGCCCAACTAATTTTTGTATTTTTAGTAGAGACAGGGTTTCACCATGTTGGCCAGGTTGGTCTTGAACTACTGACTTCAAGTGATCCACCCACATCAGCCTTCCAAAGTGCTGGGATTACAGGCGTAAGCCTCATAATACTGACTCTAATGTTAACTGTTTACTTTTATTTTTTAAGCCTACACAATTTTGAAATATCTATTACCTGTTCTTCAACAGTCCACAATTGGTTAAATGTTTCAGGTTTGGTATCATCACACAGGCGTCCTCTTATCATCTGCACGTAAGACAAGGCTTTTGTCAGAAAGAAAATAACAACATCTAACCTGTGATATAGCCAAATAACACACAAATTGTGGAATTTTTAAATTAATTTTGAAATATTTGAGTATATTTTTTTTAATGTATACGCTTTTTGTTTTTACTGTTTACAAAGTGCCTTCACATTATTTTATTTCGTGGGACCTTGGTCTTATAATTGGTTTTATACTCCCAGCAATACTGTGAAATACATAATAGTACTGTAACTTCATGTTTTAAAAAAGGAAAAGGAAATGTGGGCTCAGAATTGAAAAGTAACATGCCCACTGAGGGTCATCTACTAAGAGTGGCAAGGCCAGGACTCAAATCCTGGTCACATTTCACTACATACAAAGGAGCTACTATTTTTAGACTAAATACTATGTGTCGGATACTGTACTAGGCACATTGCATACACTACCTATTTAATCCTCAGTAACAACCCTACAACATAGGTAATATTAACAACATTTTATACAAAAGGAAACCGCAGCTTAGAGACTTCAACGTAAATGATGTCTGAAGGTTCACGGCTAGTAAGTTAGGACTCCAACCTAAGTTTCGCTTAATTTCAAAGTTCCTATCTCCTTTATCTTCCAGTGAAAGACTGCTTTAATTTTAAAAACACAAACCACAAAATGTTAAAATGTTTTGTCTAAAATTCAAATTTTCCTACTCCAATATTTCACACTGCTTACCTGAGGACGACTGCTTGAGCCTTCTGGACCATCACTCAAAGGCAACACAGAATATGAAAGGGACTCTCCATCCTTCTTAGGATCTAAAGGACTTTTTGGTCTAGCAGGTAAACCTACTGAAAAATAAGACCACATACAGAACCATTAAAGCAAAACGTTGCCAGATATTTTTCTACTTACATTCTTATCATATGATTTCTTACCTTTATCAAAAACTAGCTTAACTCTTCTAGTATGTCTTTTACGATTTTTAAATTCTCTTTCAAAGTTCCCAAGGCTATGGGTATATTGGTCCCATACGATCTCAGGCAATTGAACAACTCTCTGTGGATACGGAAGCCCTATATCAGCCTGGGGGTAGGGGAGAAAAAACAAGATAAAGTAAAAGTCTAAATTTAATTAAAGAAATAATCAACCGCAGTCAAATTTTCAGATGACTCCAAATCCAAATAATCAACGGGGCATTTCTATTCATGTTTAAATCCAAATGACAATGAAGTTAATTAATATAGTCTAAATATTAAATGCTAAAGATGGTAAGTGAATAAATGAATTTAGCAAAACCTAAGTACTACTTCTAGATGGAGGGCAGTGTCTTTTAAAATAATGATAGTAATATTAAATAAAACTAACAACCCATAAATGTTCTCTGCATTCCATATACCAATATATATCACCAGTTTCATTAATATGAACTAAGAGGAATTTTTTATATGTCCACTAAAACAAACATGTTACAAGTCAACAACATAACTAATATGATAAACCTAAATAAAATAGGCAAATTGAGTTTGTATGAACAAACCCAGAAAAATAGAAGAATCAACGTTTTAAATTAAACCTAGTAGGAAAATTTTTTTCCAAAGAACATAGGACTTTCATGGTAGTTTTTTTTTTTTTTAATTAAAAAAAAAAAAATTCCCAGACACTAATAACTTCATGGTTATTAAAGTATCTTAATTTAATGTATTTCTGTGTCTTTTTATAAAAAATTTTTAAGATGGTCAACATCACATCTTTATTTCTGAAATAAAGTAAAAAGAAATTCCATTCTAGGCTGAGCGCAGTGACTCAAGCCTGTAATCTCAGCACTTTGGGAGGCCGAGGCTGGTGGAACACTTCAGGTCAGGAGTTTCAGACCAACCTGGCCAACATGGTGAAACCCAGTCTCTACTAAAAATAAAAAAATTAGCCAGGCGTGGTGCAGTGCACTTGCAGTCCCAGATACTCAGGAGGCTGAGGCAGGAGAATCGCTTGAACCCGGGAGGCAGAGGTTGCAGTGAACCGAGATCAGGCCCCACTGCACTACAGCCTGGGTGACCTAGTGAGACTCCAACTCAAAAAAAACAAAACAAAACGAAACAAAAAGAAATGAAAGTCTGTTCAAACTAAACCTGAAAGTGAAGAAACAGGAAATAATCAACAACATACATATCTAGTAAATATGCCTAATTGTATCTTTTTGCCTACGGGAAAGTAAATGAAATGAAATTAAGGTTAATGAATTTTTCATTAGTATTTACTTTACTAACACCATCTGTTTTAGTTGAATTCATTGTAAATAACCATTATAAGTCTTATATCTTTTTGTACCAGTAAATTATTTAATAACAGCAATGCAGAATCAATAAACACTTAAAGGGGCCTCATTTTAACACAGAAGATACACCAAAATTCTAAAAACGTTAGAGTTTTAACAAATCAACATATAGACTCTACATCTATTATGATATTCAGTGTTTTCTACAACTATGAAGAGAAAGAAATGTTTACCAACTAAATAATATACCTAGAAACATTCAAATAATAAATTAACACATCTAGTGAAATAGGTCCCCAGAGCCGCTCTCCTAATACCTGGTAGAGCATTTTTGTAACTAGTTCAAAACAGGTAACTCATAAAGATACTAAAGTTGTCACACAAGGTAAGATTTCATTTCTTTTTTAAGAAGAGGATTCTTTTTCATCGTTTTTCAGTTCTAATCTTTTCATACAATGCTGATTAATATTATACCTCTGAAATTTAATGAACAATTAGTGGGTCCCTATTACAGCACAAATGCACATCAAGATCATCTCCATATTTACACACCAAGAAACTCATTATAAAAACCTGTATCGCTTTTAAGTGGTTAAGTGTTAAGCATGAAAGTTCTGTTTTAAGGAAAACAAAATTATGGAGAATTTTCACATTTAAAAAAGGCATTTCAGAATTAAGTAAAATTTATACTTCCTCCTCATGGACTTGACTATCGTAACTCTAAAGATATTTTAAAACAGATTTTGTTTTGATCACCATTGTTTTCTCTCTCAATATGCACAAAAGTACCAGTGTGCAAAAGTAACCCAGAAACAAATGTAGTTAATCAATTCTGAAGTATTTTTTTCTTTTAGCTTTACTAATCCCTAAGTCCTGATACAGAGGAGGAAAAATACTCAAAGAAGGGGAAGATAACAGGAAAAGCTAGAAAAAAAATGGCTAAGGAATAGGACAAGTTCCCATACAAATATCCAATAAAAGCTTCTAGCTATTTTCATTTGGATATATTTTATTGTGTGCCTGGTAGAGGTGGAAGAAGTTAGTATCTTGCCTTAGGTAGTACGGCTAATTATAGATGAAAAAAACTAAACATTTTAAAAAGTATATACCCATAAAAAAGAATTAGCCAAATTCTCTTAAGCTATTCCCAAACAGATCTTAGTAAATCTTAAAAAGGGTTCAATGTATACCTTCTTCTGGAGTTTTTCCACAAATCCAATGGGATTTTTTAGTGCTTCTCTCTGGTGTCTGCCTAAACTTTCAAGGTCTTGGACTGCTTGAGAACGCTGGGCCTCGAGTACAGCAATCGTCTGCAGTAGTCTCTGATAACTACAGAGACAAAGAAAAATATTTCACAAAAATTTTCTAGTAACAACAATAAATAAAAACTGAGTTCAAGCCATGATCTACTATTAAGTCACACAGTCTTTTAAGAGTTACCTGAAAGAGTTTAGTAAAACATATTACTGGGAATAAATGAGGTCTTCCTGAGTTACGAAGTACCTACAGAAAATAAGAGTTAGAGAAAGCAAAGCCTTCTTCCCCCATCTTAAGTTTTTAATTCTTGAACCTGAACAAGTACCAAAATAAAAGAGCATTTTGACTTTCCAACAATCAAAGTCGTTAAGAAACTGCTAGATTAAAAAAAAAAATTAAAATTATAAAATCTTAACACTAGGAGGGATCACTCAATTCAGGCACTTCGTTGTACTCTGTTGAAATAAGGAATCTGAGGCATGTTTTCTCGCCAAGAGACACATGACAATGTCACATAATTCCAACGTGATCTTAGTCTCATGGTTTCCATTTGCTCTATTATACCCTCCCTCCTATTTGAAAGATTTACTTTTCCATCAACAAATCTGTTATTTTTTTCCTCCACATGAAAGATAAAGACAAATGTTCAATTCTTAAGTATTAATCATTTAAAGAGAAGAAAGGCCATAAAGATATTTATTCTTTTCTGCTTGCAAAGGTCCATTTGGCAAAACAAACGTACAGTTTTATCCACACAAATGTATTACAAGTCATTATCCTGAAATCTCACTATCATACCTGTATTCTAATATTCTCCCTCTGTTTAAATTGTCTTGCCTCTCTAATATTTAATTTCACATTACCAATACACATAGAGAAACATGTTAAACCCAAAGCTCTGAATGCTCAAATACATTTTGCAAAACAACTCAAGGAAAAGTCACTCCAAGTTCACTTTTAAATAATTGGTTAAATCCTTAAAGTATAAGCAAAGCACAATTTTTCTATATGGCTTCAAGTAACTTTCATTTTGTTTCCTACTAGACTGTAAACTCCATATGGCAAGTTCATCTTTTCGTTCACTGTTTTGTTTAGCTAGTATGCAACATACTTCCCAGCACGTAGATGCTCAACAGATGTTTTCTAAATGAATAGATTTTGTGAATCTTTTAAGTTCAGAAGTAACCAAACTAACAGAAGTATCAAAGGTGAAATACTGCAGTTTTGAGGTTCACAGGCCATGGTGTCATGGCAACATGATGTTCTCTATCAGAATACTTTTCTCAGCCTGCTGTCTAAAACAAATCTTATTCTTGTTTTCAAGACCTTGTTAACTAATCTTTGATGAAATTTTTGATAATTAAGGTAAAACTGCTAACACTGAAGGGCAAGATTCCTCTCCAGCTAGAGATATTTCATTTAAAACTAGAACTAGGAGTAGGAAAGGCAGAGCTATACTAAGTCACTACAGGATAAATTACAGAGGGTAAATCTAAACTCACTTTCACTAATCCTTCTTTTGCTTTGAGGTGTATGCAGTGTACAAATCCTGTCTCAGCTGGCTGTTTCTACTAAGCAGGCTCACATAGGCTCAATCTTAGGGTGATGGTAGTGATCTGAGTGCTAGAAGCTATCCTCTCTAGGCAATACTCTTAATTGTCATACTGCACCTTCAGAACTCCTATCCCACTAGCTGAATACAACCAAAGACTTATATTGTCTCTATCCCTGTTTTAAGCACGAGTTACACACTTCAGTATCACTTTAAAAACAACTGTGAATATATTAAAACTTCAGTAAAAGGTATAGGCACAGTAACAATAAGGCACAAGTAAAAACAGGGTTATGAAAAAACAAGCTTGAAAAAGGTGCTACAGTCAATTACAATGGCAGCTGTCTTTTTGTTACGTTTGGAGCAAACGGACACTGGGAAGAAGGGCCTCTAATTTGAAGTCAACAAATTACCACAATTTTACAATATGTAAATTATTCCATAATAAATCTGAGTTAAAAAAATTCCAATAAAGATGGCAAATAAAGCACAGTTCTTCAATTCTGCTTCCATTTAGCTAAGACAAAATGATTATCAGATTGGAAGGCCTATGATAAACATGGGTAAAATCTTCAAGCTCAAAATAATGAAGACTCTAAGAAAATAGTAAATTCAAATCTTCTATCCCAGATAATTGGATTTCCCAGCGTACTCAGACACTGCACCAGTAAGATTACTATGTGTGTGTGTGTGTGTGTGTGTATATATATATATACATATATATATATCTCCATGAGCAGATATGGAAGAAATTATTTAAACAAAACCGGAGTGACATCTAAAAAACAGTAAATATAGACAAATCTGTTTTCAATACCGCTTACCCACCTACACAAGCAAACTACAGAAGCTGATCCAGGCATGAATCCAAAGGCAAGATTCATTTTTCATTAATTCAACAATTATCTACTAAGAAAACAAGGCATTATCCTAAAAGCTTTAGTAATTATCAAGATAAACCAGGCATACAGTCTAAGTATAATAGAGGAGCTACAATTATACCACGGAGGAACTGGATGAAGTACAAATGGGGCTGGATTAGTTGTGTTGCTGGGGTGGAGGATGGGTATATGAGGGTCCATCATACTAGTCTGTCTACTTTTTATTAATGTTTTAAATTCCCACAATGAATGTTTAAAAATCAATTCCAACTCTGACCCTTTTTTTTTTTTTTGAGACGGAGTCTCGCTCTGTCGCCCAGGCTGGAGTGCAGTGGTGCGATCTCGGCTCACTGCAAACTCTGCCTCCCGGGTTCACGCCATTCACCTGCCTCAGCCTCCTTAGTAGCTGGGACTACAGACGCCTGGCCACCACGCCCAGCTAATTTTTTGTATTTTTAGTAGAGACAGAGTTTCACCGTGTTAGCCAGGATAGCCTCAATCTCCTGACCTCGTGATCCACCCGCCTCGGCCTGCCAAAGTACTGGCCTCCCAAAGTGCTAGGATTACAGGCCTGAGCCACCACCCCCGGCTCTTTGACTCATATTAATGGGGGAGGTGAGGACTGTACTACTCCTTCTGGGCTGATCAGATCACAGTTGCCACTGCATTCAGCTATGCTTTGAGAAAGACAAACAGGTTCATGAATAGACAAGATGGATGAGAAACAATGTAAGATGAAATAACAATACAGTTGGCCCTTGAACAACACAACACAGTTTGAACTCCATGGATCCACTTATATGCAAATTTTCTTCTACCTCTGACATCCCTGAGACAGCAAGACCAACCCCTCCTCTTCCTCCTCTACCTCAGCCTACTCCATGTGAGGACAATGAGGGTGAAGACTTTTAGACTGGCCCACTTTCACTTAATGAATAGTAAATACATTTTCTCTTTATTATGATTGTCTTAATAACATTTTCTGTTTCTAGCTTACTTTGTTGCAAGAATACAGTATAAAATACATGTAACAGACAACATTTGTGTTAATCAACTGTTCGTGTTATATAGTAAAGCTTCTGGGTCAACAGTAGGCTATTAGTAGTTAAGTTTTAGGGGAGTCAAAAGCTATATGTGGATTTTCAACTACGCAGGAGGTCTATGCCCAATCCCTGTGTTGTTGAAGGGTCAACTGTGGTGTCTGACATTTACTGAATGTGTACTACATGCCAGACAAATGTTGTATTTTAAATGTAATAACTCAATCCTCACAGTAACTTTATGACCCTGGACCAACATTCTTAATTTTAAACACAAGGAAACCAAGCACAGATTAAGTAACTCCCCAAGATCATACCAGCTATTTATGGTGGAGCTGCTATGTGAGGAATGGTTAAAGACTCTGAGAATATTTAGTCAAGAAATGAAAACCTCCACTAGAATACCATTTCCATTTTTATTTAACAAACAGCTATGCAGGAAAAAAAAAATAGACTTGTTTTATAGAGTATAAAGGGTCAAACCAGGAGCAAATTGTGATAAAGACACAATATGAAGAAAAACTTTGTCTCAGTCAAAATTAATAAAGGTGGTAGGATAGCACCCAATCACCACAGATATTCAGACAGGTATCTAAAAGAAATTCAAGCACTAAAAACCTGAAACGTTTTAATTCCAGGAAAATATCCAGCTTTTACTTTGGCTACTCACTGAACCAAGCAAGAGAATAGAATAACTTAAAACAAAATTACACATATTTTTTGCATGGATAAAAATCATAGTTATACCTTTTCCATAAGGATAGCTATGTTAAATCTACTAAAATTATTTGTTATTTATGTCTAAATCTAAATCTTACACAATGCTAACAACAGCGAACTTACTTGTGTCAAAGAATTAGGGTTTTCTTATTTTCCCCTTTTGAGACAGGGAGTTACTGTGTTACCCTGGCAGGCGGGCAGTGTCAGATTATGGCTCACTGCAGCCTCTACCTCTCAAGCTCAAGAAATTCTCTCACTTCAGCCTCCCAAGTAGCTGGGACAAGTGTGCACCACCATGCCCAGCTAATTTTTAAATTTTTTGTAGAGACAAGGTCTCACTGTGTTGCCCAGGCTAATTTCAAACTCCTGGCCCTCAAGCTTTCCTCCCACCTTGGCCTCCCAAACTGCTGGGATTACAGGCATAAGTCACCACACCCAACCAGAACTGTTTTTAATTTTACATCTCCAACATAAGACATTTTAGTTTTATATATTTGGCCAAAGTATAAATGCCCTTTCAAGTCCTTATCTAAGTTATTTTTACTACTTTTCAGTATCTAAGTCCTCTTGAATTCTTTATTTACATTTATGAATATAAAAACATTTATATGAAAGAGTATAGGGCTAAAAATCCTGATATCTAAAGAGAACATTAAGGAATTAGTAATCTGGAGGTTGATTTACTGACTTACTTACTCACTTATCTATTTATTTGTTTGACAGAGTCTCACTCTGTCACCCAGGTTGAAGGGCAGTGGTGAAATCATGGCTCACTGCAGCCTCAAACTCCTGGGCTGAAGTAATCCTCTTGCCTCAGCCTCCCGAGTACCTAGGACCACAGGTATGCCACCTTTCCCAGTGAATTTTGTTCTCTGGGGTTTTGTTTTGTTTTGTTTTTTTGTAGGGACAGGATCTCGCTTTGTTGCCCAGGCTGGTCTCAAAGTCCTGGCTTCAAACACTCCTCCCGCCAGAGCCTCCAAAAGTGCTAGGATTATAGGCATGAATCACTGTGCTTGGCCTATAAGTTAATTTTACTGTCAATTTCTAGGCAGTAATATTACATACACAATAATCAGAGAGGGATGGAAGGAAGGAGTGCAGAAGGGAGGCATAGACAGGCAGACAGAAACAGAAGGAAAGATTTTATATTCAACTGCATCAGAATCTTTTTCAAAAAACTAGATTTCCATTTCTACTGTGGTAACAACCCTTAAGATTCCATGGACATTTGTAATCTTAAAAAAACTAATGGAGAAACATTTTTAAAAATCCCTATCAAGGACACTCTGCCAAAATATCAGCCTGATTCTTCAAAATAGTCATTAAATAGTGTCATTAAAAATAAAAAAGAGGGCCAGGTGCAGTGGCTCATGCCTGTAATACCAGCACTTTGGGAGGCCAAGGCAGGCAGATCACCAGAGGTCAAGGGTTCGAGACTAGCCTGGCCGATATGGTGAAGCTCCATCTCTACTAAATACAAAAACTAGCTGGACATGGTGGTGCGTGCCTGTAATCTCAGCTACCTGGGAGGCTGAGGCAGGAGAACTGCTTGAACCCGGGAGGTGGAGGTTGTTGTAAGCTGAGATCATGCCATTGCACTCCAGCCTGGGTGACAGAGCAAGACTCCGTCTCAAAAAACAAAAAAAGAGGGAGAGCTATTTTACAAAAGGAGTCTAACTAAAGTTTTATCGGAACATAGCCACACTCATTTGTTTACATAATTTCTATGGCTACTTTCCAGCTATAATAACAAAGAGGAAGAGCTGCAATAGAATCACATTATCCACAAAGCCTAAACTATTTACTATCTGGTCCTTTAAGAAAGTTTGCCAAGCCATGCTCTAGATTAAAGGACACAGGGACATGACAAACAAATGTAATGCATAATCTTGGGCTAGATCCCCTCAGGCGTTAAACAGCTATAAAGGACATTTTTGTGGATAAATGGAAAAATCTAAATATAGATTGTGGCGTATATAATTTTATTGTATCAATGTTAAATTGCTGGAGTATAATAATGGTATTTAAAGTTATACAGGGAAATGCCCTTCTTTTTAGGAAATATTTGCTGAAGTATAAGAGGATACAACCCACTTTTAAATGACTCAGCAATTTTAAAAGTACGTTATACCAGATGGGAAGGAAAACAAGGGTAAAAGGAGAGAAAATACATTAGAAAATGTTAAGTTGTTAACAACTGGTGAATTTAGGTGAAGGTTATGCAGATTCTTATCATATTACTGTTTTAGTTTTTCTAAGTTTTATACTTTTCCTAAATAAAAACCAAGGAAAAAAAAGTCTTCATTATACTTTGCTACTCAAAAAGAGAAGCTTGATTTTCCTATGAACACTGAGCCTCATTAAACATACTGAAAACAACCAGAGGACATCAGGTGACTTAACAATAAATGTATGTATACAGCACACAAAATTTTAAAAATCAGTGAAATAAGAGCTATATAATAAGATGCTTTCTCTTCCTTAACGAAGGGCTCAAAGAGTTTACAGGAAGTGCCAATTCCGTAACTCACAAATAATCTCTCACTTTCTTTCTCTTTCTTTTCTTCCCTCCCTCTCTCCTTCTCCCTCTTTGTTCTTTTCTTTCATTAGAGATGGTGTCTCACTCTGTTGCCCAGGCTGGAGTACACAATCATAGCTCACTGCAGCCTCAAACTCCAGGGCTCAAGTGATCCTCCCACCCCAGCCTCCCAAGTAGCTGGGACTACAGGCGCATAGCACCATGCCTGGTTAATTTTAAAAACATTTTTTATAGACAGGTTCTTGCTATGTGGCTCAAATTGGTCTTGAACTCCTGGCCTCAAGGGATCCTTCCAGGTCAGCCTACCAAAGTGCTGGGATTACAAGGCATAAGCCAGGCCCACTCACTTTCAATGAAACTCCAGAAGTCAATGGTGATCAAAAGCCTTTTATGATATTCTATATTAAGACATAAACTAATACCTCAGCTCCCAATAATATGCCTTTCAGGTATAAAGATCAATTCTGTATTGAAAATAAGTAAAATCCTGAATTTAAAATGAGCAAAGCAAAAATCAGGTACCTGTAATATTTTAAAAGTATGGACAAATCAGCAAGACACTAAGGCTTTATTAACAGGCCAAAATCTAAGTGAAAGAATAAACAGGGGCAAAAGGAGAACTAAAATTGCTTTTGGCTTGAGGGCAGGTACCGAACCATGCAAGCTTGAGCTCAGTTTTCTAGACTTCACTTGGCCAAGGAACATAAGACAAAGCCACCAAGGTAGATAGTGTAATAGGAAACTCTCTCCACATTAAGCTGGGACCGTATCCCTCACTCCAACCCCCAAGGAGAGTTGCCTTTGGACCAAGGAAAGAAGACATATTTTACTGCCCCAAATTATATTACCTGAGTGGTCCC
Organism: Colobus angolensis palliatus; assembly: GCF_000951035.1. NCBI lineage: Eukaryota > Metazoa > Chordata > Mammalia > Primates > Cercopithecidae > Colobus > Colobus angolensis. The sequence goes on from NW_012116921.1 coordinate 1,580,983, forward strand.
CTAAACCTCAATCCATGACTACAGTTTAAGTCAATGGCCCTGGACAGGGACACAACCCCTTCCTACCTCCAATGCTGAATCAAGATACCCACAGAAGCAAATGCAATCCTGTCTAGAGAAATGTATTTTCATCCTGGGCCTCAAAGATAATCCATAAGTAATTTTCCAAAGAAAATGAATAGCTCACATTAAAAAAAAAAAAAAATTGTTTTTTTTTTTTTTTGAGACAGAGTTTCGCTCTGTCCCCCAGGATGGAGTGCAGTGGTGGGATCTCAGCTCACTGCAACCTCCGCCTCCTGGGTTCAAGTGATTCTTCTGCCTCAGCCTCTGAGTAGCTGGGATTACAGGTACACACCACCACGCCTGGCTATTTTTTGTATTTTTAGTAGAGACGGGGTTTCACCACATTGGTCAGGCTGGTTTCGAAATCCTGACCTCAAGTGACCTGCCCACCCTGGCCTCCCAAAGTGTTGGGATTACAGGCATGAGCGACAGTGCCCAGCCTGCTCACATTAAAAAATTATCAAGCATGCAAGAAAGCAAGACACAAATAATAAGAATAAAAGGTGAGCTCAAAAATATTTATAAGGTAAACTATAAAAATTGAGCATGTAGCTCTGAAAAGGAAGCAAATAAAATATTTAAAAATATAGTAACTAAAACTAAAATCTCAGTGGGTTCAAATTTTCACTTCTGGAAAACACAGACGAGGCAAATTCAGAACAAACTCTTCCCTGAAGACAACCAATATAAAGCTGGAGAAAATATTTTAAAGTTCTTAAAAGCATCCAAGAGCTAACAAAACTGTGAGTTATTACAAGGCAAAGATCCACAAGATGGAAACCAGAAAGATAAAACATGTTTTGGGGGCACTTTTGCCTGGAGCAATTTATTGATCCAGAAGAGAGGACTGAGAGGCTGAGCAGTCCTTTTGACAGCTTAAAATAGCAGAAGATCAGAGTTGGAGTCTAGGGCCTATCAAGGGAGAACTTTAAAACCAGTCCAGCCTTTGGGCTGAGATCCTGAAGGTCTATACCTTAGAACTAAGTATGAATAGGAAGCAAACAGCTTTCTCAGAACAGACTAGAATATCTCAGTTTGGAATTAATTAGTAAAGCTAAAGATGTATATACCCTAAGATCCAGACATCCCATACCTAGGTACAACCTCAAGAGACTCTTGAATATACATAGTGTAAGACATATGTTCATAGCAGCATTATTAACAACCCCAAAGTCCATCTAATATGATGCTTAATATAGCAATGAAAACTGACAACTATTTACATCAACACATATCACAAACATAATGTATTACAAATGGACAGATACAGTGTGGTTCAAAAGCATGAAAAACTAAACTTTATTATTAAAGGATACACATATAGGTGATTAAAAGCTTTTAAAACAGCAAAGAATTATTTTCTCAAAAGATCATATTTACCTCTGGGAAGAGGAAAGGGGCAAGGTATAACTGAAGAGCTATTCCTAGGAGACTTGTGAAGTGTGATCAATATTTTATTTCTTAACCTGGATAGTGGTTAAACAATGATAGGTTATTTGATTTCATAATTACTCTATAACTGTGCATAAATATTTCATTAGTCTTATACGCATAAGAAATTGCACAATTTTTTTAAAGGGAAAATAACTTTTCTAGGAAGAAAATGTTACAAAGAGATCACCTGCACTCTTTTAGAACTTTAAGATTCACCTAAGAGTCCTAGTTCAAGTCCCAGCTCTACCAACAAGTAACCATGGTATTCAAGTCATTAAACCTTGGGTCTTGCTTCTTTGTCTTTAAAATGAAAACAGACAAGACAGATAATTGCAAAAGCTTTTTTTCCAAGCAAAATATTCAAGGATCCTAAAATACTTGTACTACTCAGGTCACTTGTTACTACATATCCTTTCTGACTTGTAGATGGATTCCATTTATGTTGTATACACAAATAGAGCATTAAGTTTCTGCTCTTCGCTTTCTTCATAAAGAATCAATCTGACAATTGGGCTTATCAGCTCTGCCCACAGCTAGAAGTATGCAAAGTTACTGCCCTCAAAGAGGAGAATATTTAAAAACACCTATGTGATAAGTTTCTCCTACTTCATAGTGTCTACTCATAAGGCATTAATAACATTTCTCTCACAAAAGACACTTCTAAAAGGAAATTATCAGGAATATTATGGTGGGTTTATGAAGACACTAGCTGTTCCCTAGGTCACTAAATAGTACACTTCCTGAAGGAGAAAATGTTTAGGTACACCTATCCCTTTAGATCTTAAAATGAATGTCTTATTTTATCATATTGCACGATTTTTAAGAGAAGAGCCATTTTTCTACATCTTTAATGTTGTGAAGTTCAAGAAACAGATAGTGCTCATAAAAATGAAAACAGAAACTACAAAAGAAAATAAGTGCTGAGTAGTTATACAGATGGATGACTTTTCAGTGACGATAGTTCAGATATAGTTCTAGATTATATTTAGAGCATTGTTTTAATATTCTGTTTATGACATCTTGGGAGTTAAGTATACTAAAGGAACATACAAGCCTCAATTCTTTGCAACACTTGACACTTAGATGAACACATAAAAGACAAACTTGCCAAATTTATGAATCTGAAGCTGAGAAAGATAGCAAATACTATAGATTTAAAAAATCAGGATTAAGAAATAACAGGCAAGCTAGAAAACTAGACCAACAACAAGATAACGTTTAGCCATATAAACAGAAAACATGGCATTGAATTACAAAACAACCAGATAAGTATAGGATGGCATGAACTTGCCTTGACAGGCCCCCCCAACCAACCAAAAAAAACTGTGGTCCTCTCAGCTGGATCATTGGCTTACAATGAGGTAAAGTATAAAGTGCTGCTCAAAAAACATGTAATATTATCTTGAACTTTCATCAACCCATTCAAACGCTTACCACATTCACTGTATGTTCTGTTACATCAACCATTCTAAAGGATGCACATATAACCAACATGCAGCACTACCTTCAAGACCATTACAATTTAGGGAAGGAGATGTGACTGTGTGAACAGTAGCTATTTAAATATTGAAAAATAAGAAAGCTTATAAAATTCTTAGTCAATTCCTAGAATTTGCTAGACTTTTAATGATTAATATACTCTAAGAGAAATACACATATGCAAAATTTAACTAGCCATGATGAATGCATAAGCATGTTATGAACAAAATGATCATTTCAGGGAGATACAAACAATGCATCATATAAGAAGTAAAAAGCAAGTTGAATCCTGAAAAATAGATGGAATTTCAAAAGGAAAGGTAAAAAGAGGTTAAGACATTCTAGACAGAATATCAAATATTACACCTTATCAGGCTCTTAGTTTCCCCTTCTACAAAATAGGGCAATCTCCAAAATCTCTGTCCAATTCCAGAATCCCCAGGAAGTAGAGCATCTATACATTTTTTTAAACTTCACAGATTATTGTGAACCATGCCCTTCACAAATTGTTGTAAAGCATACCATTCTAATGCAATAGGGAGTAAATGCAAGTTTTAAACAAACAATGATTATGCAAGCAAACATTTGCATTTGGAAGGCTAATATGATCACAATGTATAAGATAAACTTGAGAGAGAAGAAAATGGCAAAGGAAACTTTATAAAGAGCTATGTAGCTGACATATAAAATTACACTCTGAGCATCCTATTTAGAACTGAAGTTGTTAATCAACTATGGCTCTGAAAAGCAGAAAACTTAAAGAAGAGGGTATACTGAAAAGCAGAAGAAGGTATACTGAAACTGCATTCAAGATACGAATACTTGCTACGTAGAAAAGAGAACAGACCAATTTCAAGTCATCCCACAGTCAAATCCATATAACTGAGTAGAATTTCTGGGGAGGAATCTGAGGCTTAACACCAAGTAAAGAATTTGTTATAAGAAACAATGGTATGTATTATTTCATAAAGTAGTGAATTCCCTAGAACTAGATACACTGAAACAGATATTGAATGACTGACCATCAAAGGATGCTGCAGAGAGGTGGTATATGAGATGGAAGTTTGCATTAGACTTTAATCAAAGTTATTCTAAATCAATGTTTCTAAAGATACTCGGAAAGAACATTTAAAAAAATTTCTTCAGTCTAAAAGGCTATATATACTTTATGATTCTCATCATATGACAATTCATAAAAGGCAAAACTACAGAGACAATAAAAACATCAGTAGTTCCTAGAAGTTTAACGCGGATGGAGAAGGGTTGCACACATGAAGCAAAGGGAACTTTTTTTAGACGGAACTTTTTTTCCAGACTGGTGAAATTTTTCCATATAACACTGCAATGTTGGGTATATAATACTATGCATTTATCAAAACTCATAAACCTTTAAAGCACAAAGAATGAATCTGAATGTATGCAAAATTTTTTTTTTTTTTTTGAGACGGGAGTCCCGTTCTGTCCAGTCTGGAGTGCAGTGGCGCGATCTCGGCTCACTGTAAGCTCCGCCTCCCAGGTTCACGCCATTCTCCTGCCTCAGCCTGCCGAGCAGCTGGGACTACAGGCGCCCGCCACCACGCCCGGCTAATACTTCGTATTTTTAGTAGAGACGGGGTTTCACTGTGTTAGCCAGGATGGTCTCCATCTCCTGACCTCGTGATCGCGCCCGCCTCGGCCTCCCAAAGTGCTGGGACTACAGGCGTGAGCCAGGGCGCCCCACCTCGCCAATTTTTTTAAAGTCATTTTACAAGTTCAGGAATAAAAGAATCTGTATCAAGAATGTCTCAAACAACCTCACTGAGGGGCAGGAAGAAAAGGTGCTGACCTAAATAACTGGAAATGAGTAGCATCTGTAAGACTAAAGGCAAGAGGAACTGTACATAGCACTGTATTCTAGTTGATAGAGTTTTTCACAATTCACAATTGTAATACTGATGTCCATATATAATGAAATTAAATAATTAAATGGTTGACAGGTGGCCAGGATTGCCACTTCTGGGGTGAGAGTGAAAATGTACAGATAAACAAGGGAAGGAGGTTAGAATGATCCATGTGGTAATGGATTAGAGTTGGGAGTCATTACATGAACTCAAGTTTAGCTCAGTTTATAGATACATGCATATACATGGGTTCATAGTCACACATTTTCTTGCTGTATCAGCTGAGACAGCTAAATAAAAGTAATAATGCCCAGCAGCAATAACCACATTTGGTATCCAAATTTTGGTTTCTAATACCATTTTCCAATAGGAACTAGGGTTCCCTGGACAGATGGCTGATTCTAGAACTAAGGCAGGAAATATACAAAATGAGCGTCAAGAATTTTATAGTGCCAAGAAGTAGGAAGCGCTCAAAAAACAACAAAAAAAGATATCACCTTGATGGGGTTATATCACAGGGACACAAGAGCCAATAGAAAGGTTCCCAACAGCCGAAAACTGAAACAATTTGAGCAACAATAAATAAAGCAGTACTACCTTATAATCCAAAGTATAAAACAACTGTCAGTCCACACTGATATAAATGAGTAAATAAATACATGAGGAAAAAGAGAAAAAGTCTCCCTTGAAGAATTCCAAATAACTTACGTGGACACTCTGCCCTCAAGAATAGGGAACACAGCTCCCCGTTACTTCAGTGTGGCCTGTGCATAGTGACTTCCTTCCAAAGAATACAGTATGAAAAGGGGAGAAAAAAGAATAACTACAGTGGAGAAACCTGACCAACACGACCTCAGCTGGGTGATTAAAGTCACATCAATAGCAATAAATCTTATTGACAGTGTGCACCCTGGTAGCATGTGATAGAAACGGCATTTTACTTCTATTGTTTTCCTCTCAAAAACCCATAACCCCAGTCTAATCATGAGAAAAATATCAGACAAATTCAAACAGAGAGGCATCTGTAATACCTGACTAATACCCCCCGGAACTGTTCAGATCAACAACAACAAGGCAAGTCTGAAAAACTGCTCCAGCCAAGCGAAGACTCATGAGACATGAAAACTAAATGTAATGTGATATCCTACATGGGATTCTGAAACAGAAAAAGGACATTAGGTGAAAACTAAGGAACTCAATAATGCATAAAGTTAAGTTAATAATAACAATGTTGATTCATTAATTGCAACAAATGTACCATACCATACTACTGTAAGATAGTAATAATAGAGGAAATTGGGTACAGAGTATACAGCAACCCTGTAATATGTTCTAGACATTTCTGTAAATCTAAAACTATGCTTTTTAAAAAGTCTGTTTTAAAAAATAAATACAGTTGACCCTTGAGCAACAACAGGGGTTAGGTGCACAGATGCTCCCAGTGCAGTCTAAAATACTTTTAACTCCCCAAAACTTAACTACTAAGACTACTGTTGACCCAGAAGCCTTACCATATAACATAAACAGTCGATTAACAGATATTTTGTATGTTACCTATAATACATACTATATTCTTACAATAAAGTAAGCTAGAGAACAGAAAATGTTATTCAGAAAATCATAAGGAAGAGAAAATATATTTACTACTCATTAAATAGAAGTAGACCATCCTAAAGGTCTTCATCCTCATTCTCCTCATGTTGAATAGGCTGAGAAGGAAGAGGAGGGGTTGATCTTGCTGTTTCAGCGGTGTCAGAAGGAGGAGAAAATTTGCACTTCCGTGGACCTGCGCAGTTTGAACCCATGTACTGTAAATATAAATTTATCAACCTTCCTTGTAGCCACTATTGCTTTATCTTGGGCTAGCAAATGAGAAAGTATTTAGTTAAGGTACATATTTAAGATTGCACCAGTTGAAATATCACAATTTAAGAGATCCCATCTGATTAATTAATTTTTATGTTAGCAAATTTATTGCCATTTATTTCTGGTTAAACTTTAAGACACAGTGCAATCATGCCACCAGTTCTGGAACTCACCAATTTGTAAATAATTCTCAGCTGCTATCTAGACTCAATGGAGGGATTTATTCGAAATACCTTTTTAGATATTATCTGTATTCTACTAAAGAATGACAGCTGCTAAAGCACTTCCCATGTTGTAAAACCTTTCTCAAACAAATCTAATCTTTAGACCTACTACAGTTATATAACTTAAGCTATTAAGTAAGTACACTTCTACTCTTTCAATTTTAGTGCTTTAGCACAGTAGTTAAACAGGCACCATTATATCTGGCACAGCTGCTATATATTCTTAATGCATTCTGATGCGGAGGCTGGAGAGAGGACAAATTCAAGGGCAACAGTCCCTTCAATTTAGTAATGGCAGTCCTTTTATACAATCATATTAGACCAACTTAAGTATTTACAGGACAGTGGTTTTTAAAGAGTATTTAAATAAATAAATAAATAGTAAAAGTAGTATTCAGGTGTATGAGCATCCAGTAAGGGCTCAGTTTATATAAATTTTAAACTCGACGAAATTAAAACTTTTAAAGAAATTATTTTTTAGCTATTTGCTACCTTATAATATTATTCATTATAATTTTACAGTTCTATTAATTTTATTCTTTATACCGGTATTACCTTATACTCTCATTCCACAAATATTTACTGAATATACATTAGTTATGATTACATATGTAATCATATTTGATGAAAAACCCTTTGAAATAGGTATTATTACCACAGATGACATAAACAAAATTCAGAAAAGTTAAGTATGGGTGGAAGATTCTTGCCATAAAATTCTTTTCATAATATAATTATTTACATATACTAATTTATCTGTAATACTGAGCTCAGATTTTATACACTGGGACAGTTAACCTATATCTAAAACTCAGTAACGATCCAAAAACCTAAATGGGCCTTCATTTCTTGCCTTACTTCCATATACAGCAGAACGAGTAAAAAAATTAGTCTGTTTAACAACTCTTCCTGATCTTATTCATCTGCTAGTACAAATACTAATCCAGGCAGAGAAAGAAGAGTACTAGATTTTTAAAAAAATTAAATGTATATATATATCAGAGTAGACAATCTTCTAACAAAACATGTCATTCGTAATTTAAAAGTTTTGATAACCTCAAACAATTGTACAAAAACACTTGCTGCTTTCCAAAAAGTCTTCATTATATATGTTATCTGTGTTAGTCCTCAGAAAGAAGTATATTTTCTAATGTGTTTCAGATGTTATTTTCTCTTGCATAAAAGGTTTCATCAGCAATCCTGAAAATATAGCCATTCTTTCAATGGCCTCTATTACAAAGTTTACCTGGTTTCTCTTCCCAGAATCTACCTTAATTTGGAAGGTAGACTACATCCACATTAGAGTGCACAATATGTGTATGTCCCTACGAGACTTAAGAAAAAAAAAAAAAAAAAGGATCATGTTTGACAACTAGGCTGTATTTTCCTTGTTTTGTTTATTTGGCTTAAAACTGTAAGAAAAGATTAGCCACTTGGAGTGGTTTATATAGAAGGCTTAAATAAGCCAAATATATACTTAGGCTAAAGTAAAGATGTTTAATATACTTTTTCTTAGTTCCAAATACCTGAAGAACCAGCAAGATTTCACCCATTTATTCATTAATTCATTTACCTATTAAGCTAAGGTACTGTACTAAGCACTGGAGATAAAACGGTGAACAAATAGACAAAGAACTTTTCCTAACAGAGGATATCAGTCAAGGGAGAAAGCTGAGAAAATTATATTTATTTACACAGTTAAGTAAATAAAATACGAGGTGTTAAGTGCTATAAAGAGAGAAGCACATAATATAGGAGGGCATCAAACAAAAATCTCTAAGGGTTAGGGGTGGCTTCCCAAAAGAAGTTCAACAGAGACCACGCAGAAGAGAGAGAATTAGCTAAGAAAAGGGAGTAAAACGGAAAGGGTTCCGGGGTTTGTTCCAAACAGAAGAGACCATGCAGAAACGTTTCTAGGCAAAGCACGGGACTTTAACACCACAAACAGCTTTGGTGTGACTTGGAGTGAAGAAAGAGTTGAGGCTCAAGAGGAAGAAAGGAATCAATTACACAGTGCTCTATAAAACCAAGACTGGACTCAGACTAGACTAACTAGGATGGAGTTTTAACCTGGAGAATCACAATAGTTTTGCATTTTACAAACATCATTCACATCAGAACAAGAAGAATGGATTCAAATGGAACAAGACTCTATAGGAAGACCAATTAAGGAGCTGTTGTGATAATTCAAGAGAAAATGGACTGTATTAAGGTAGTGGGGATGGAGATAGAAAAGGTAAGTAGGGTGAATTTGAGAGCTTTGTAAGATAGGCCCTATAGAACTTGGTGACTGTCTAGACAAAAATAATACCACAGAAACTGAAAACAATGTTTCGAGAAGGAGGGTATGATCTACAAAACCGACTACTAATGAAGAATCTAAGGTAAAACAATGAGATGTCTCCACTGGACTTCACGCAAGGAAATCACTAGTAAGTCACTTCAGTGGAATGATGGGGGTCAAACCTAGATTTCAGTGGTTTAAGAGTAAGTGAAAGACGAACAAAAGAGAAATAGAAAATAGAATCAAGTTATTCAAGAAATTGTGAAAGGAAGAAAATTAGTAGAACAGTAGTTGTAAAAGTATATAGGATATGAAAAAGAGGATTTTTTAAATAAGAAAAAATTTTATCATGTTTAAATGCTGATAGGAATAGGGCCAATAGAAAGGTTGATTTTGAAACATCAGTGAAGAGTGAGAATAAATAGAGCAATGTCCCAAAAGGGATGGGACAGAATTCACTGGCAGTAGGCTTAGCTTAGAGTAAAAGAGAGAAAGAGACCCTTCATTTCCCTGTTTAAAAGACTTGTTTACAATATCATCATCATTTTGCATTGAAAAATTAGTACTTATAAGATACTATGCTAAGGCCTTTACAACCTCTAGGAGTACTGTTAAGTATTACTGCCCTCACTTTATAGATTAGGAAACCAAACTTCAAGAAGGTTAAATAACCTTGCCTAAGGTTTCAATGGTGGATTTGAACCCACCTAAGCCTGACTGCCAAGAGCATAATCAATAGGTTATATACTCTCAGGAAAGATGGGGACAGATACGACAAATGAGGTTTGGTGGCAAGATGTTGGCTGAGGAAGTTCTGCTCTGCTTATCTGCTGAATGAGGAGATGGCAGCTTAATGAAAGTGAAAAAGATTTTAAACATGAAGAAAAAGCTGGTTAGAGAAACATAGAAGGTACAGGGCACCTGAGAGGCGCCCAACTATAAATGGAAACCATGCATTTAGAGTTGTAGCAATACGCAGAAGTATGTGATTTTTCTTCAACAAGAGCAAAGTAAAGGCAATGGGCGAAAGGAAGAAAAACTGTTGGCAAGAAAGCTATGCACTTAAAGAACAGGCAATCTAAGCCACATAAGTAAAGGAAGCAAGTATAGGTAAGGGGAAATACAGAAAAGGTGCAGCTGTAACGAAATAAAGAACTTCATGTATTCTTCTATGTATTTATTTCTCGATTATCACTTGTCCACCTATTCAGAGTAAACCAACAGCAGCACAGTGTGCATATTTGTTGATTGATAAAATTAAAGAATCTATAATCTAAAGCACTGGCTTTGACCAAAGGTAATTACTCTAGCACTGAAATATTGTACTTGGAACCCTAAATCACAATGCCAGTGACCAACCAGAATTTCATTTATCATTAAGAACACTAAATAAGAGAAAATAGATGCAGGTCCAGACAAAACCATTATTTTTACTGATTTTTTTTTTCCCTCAAGACGGAATCTTGCTCAGCTGCCCAGGCTGGAGTGCAATGGCGTGATCAGGGCTCACTGCAACCTCTGCTTCCTGAGTTCAGGTGATTGTCCTGCCTCAGCCTCCCCAGGAGCTGGGATTACAGACGTGCAGCACCACATCTGGCTAATTTTTATATTTTTAGTAGAGACGGGGTTTCACCAGGTTGGCTAGGCTGGTATTGAACTCCTGACCTAGTGATCTGCCCACCTCAGCCTCCCAAAGTGCTGGGATTACAGGCAGGAGTCACCACACTCAGCTACATGAGTTATGAGTATGATGAACAGAGTACTGCAATTTTTTTCACTCTATCTTCAAGGCAGTTTTAAATTAATTAGTCAGACCTAGGACTCTGAACTTAAATAAAAACTGCCATATCTAGCAGTGGAAAAAAAAATAACTTCTGAAAACCAGAACATACCTATTTCTTCAAGTACCTGTCAACTTTTTTTTTTTAAACTTTTTTTTTTAACAACTATTTTTTTAAAAACAAAAAGAAAAGAAAAAAAAAAAGAGTCTTACTCTGTTGCACAAGCTGGAGTGCAGTAGGATACGATCATGGCTCACTGCAGCCTCGATCTCCTGGGCTGAATCAATCCTCCCACCTCAACCTCCCAAGTAGCTGGGACTACAGGCACAAGCCACCATGCCCAGCTAATTTTTGTGTTTTCTGTAGAGTCAGGGTTTTGCCATGTTACGCAGACTGGTCTTAAACTCCTGGGCTCAAGTGATCCTCCCAACCTTGGACTCCCAAAGTGCTAGGATTACAGGAATGAGACACCATGCCTGGCCCCAACTATTAATACAACAGAAATCATACCACGAAAAACAATATCTATGTTTTCTTTGCCTCAATAATTTTCTTCCAAGCAAAGTGAAGATTGTATTTCTCTTCCACCTGCAAAAGTAGGATCATGGAAATCTCTTAAGAATAAAAGAAAAAGCTTCTAAGGGTCAGGTTTCTCAAAGTGGTGTAAGGACTAGATTATCTGCATGAATATCCCTAAGACGCAAAGTTAAACATCCAGGTACCTATTTCCTGTCCCAAATCTACTAAAACACTCTCTAAATGCAGACCTAGGAATCTACATTTTTAACAGGACAAGGCAAAATTTTTTTATACTCAAGGTCGAATACATTAAGTTATATAAAGATTATGAGCCACCAATTCAAAGAGCTTCTCCTTAAAAAAAAAAAAAAGAGGAATATTTCAGATCTCAGATCTTATTTCTGACATAATACTTTTAACAACAAAATTCTTATTTCTGACAACAAAATCAAAATATCAAGCAGGCTGGGTGGAGCAGCTCATGCCTATAATCCTAGCACTCTGGAAGGCTGATGCAGGAGGATAACTTGATGCCTGGATTTTGAGACTAGCCCAGGCAACATAGTGAGAACCCATTCCTACAAAAAAACTTTTTTTAATTACTGCGTATGGTGGTCCACACCTGTAGTCCTAGCTACTCAGGAGGCTGAAGTGGGAAGAATGCTTGAGCCCCAGATTCAAAGCTGCAGGCTGCTATGTCTCCAATTATGAGTAGCCACCGCACTCTAGCCTAGTCTAGAGATAATGTAGTGAGATGCTGGTTTTAAAAAATTAGTAATAGAGATGACTGAGGCTTCACAGATTAAATCAGATTCTCTAAGGCAAGACTAGGCATTCGTATATTTTTATAACATCCCAAGTGATTCTTTCTTTTTTTCTGAGACGGAGTCTCGCTCTGTTGCCCAGGCTGGAGTGCAGTGGCTGGATCTCAGCTCACTGCAAGCTCCGCCTCCCGGGTTTACGCCATTC
>NW_012116921.1:1593917-1610328 GCF_000951035.1 Colobus angolensis palliatus
ATGGTCTCGATCTCCTGACCTCGTGATCCGCCGTCTCGGCCTCCCAAAGTGCTGGGATTACAGGCTTGAGCCACCGCGCCCGGCCTGCTGTATCAATCTTAAAAAGAAATAGATTCATTAGGAATTACTAGTAATAGAAAACAAACTGCTATTCATGAGTAAAATGAAGGAATGAAATAACTCTAACCATTAAGGTACAAAGATAATGTATAACTGCAATAAAATTTTTTTGAAGTATTTGCAGGCTAGATTTCTAAAATCTTCATAAATCAAGAAAGCAAGAATTACCAGTATCATCTACTAGAAGTAATATTTCTAGTAAACTATGTGAGAACAGGCAACTCAAGCATCCCCTGTGTTCTAAACCCATTCCCTAGATCAGTAACCTTGTTGAATGTCTGTATACTTTTGAATGTAAATATGTTTAAATTAAGGCTTACCACACCTCAAAATATTTCAATAAGCATTTGATAGTATCAGTTTACACTTAACCATATTCTTTTTCCTTTCTTTCTCTGCCACTGTAGTGCAAAATACACTTAACCACATTCCAAAGTTTCCTATGTTGTATCTGATAAAATTTTCTAAAAGAATGCTTGTCATTGTTTATAGACCAGCTCCATTATCCACTTATACATGTATCCCCGCCAACACACAAATTTTTTTAACTGCAAAGTGTAGGAGAAAATTTTTCACTTAGAAGATTTTGACTGAAAAAAATCCTAAAGAGGGGCAGAGCAAGATAGCCGAGTGTAAGACTCCACCGATGGTTCCCCCAAAAGGAACACTATATCTAATAACTATCTACCCCCAAAAAAAAAGCACCTTCATGAGACCCAAAAATCAGGTGAACACTCACAGTACTTGGTTTTAACTTCATGTTGCTGAAAGAGGCAATGAAGAGGGTAGGAAAGACAGTCTTGAATTGTAGATGCCACTCCTTCCCCATCCCCTAGCAGTGACCACAAGGCACGGAGAGAAATTCTATGATTAACGAAAGAGAGAGGGCACTCATTATGAGACTACATTAAATTCAGTGCAGCCCTGTCACAGCAGAAAGCAAAACCAGGCAGCTAACGCCCGCTCACAACAGCCCTAGCCAGAGGGCAATCGTTCAGTTCCAGCAACCCTGGCCACCTGGGCTAAAGTGCTCTAGAGCATTAAATAAACTTGAAAGGCAGCCCAGGCCACAACTGCAGTTCCTAGGCAAGTCCTAGTTGTCAGCTGGGCTCGAAGCCAGGAGACATGGGGGCATGTGACTTACTGAGACACCAGCCAAAGCAGTTAAGGGAGTACTTGCACCATCCTTCCCCTAACCACAGGCAACACAGCTCGTGACCCCTTTCTTTCACTTGAGGAAAGGAGAGAGAAAAGTAATAAGGACTTTGTCTTGCATCTTGGTTATAAGCTCAGCCGCAGTAGGACAGGGAATCAGACAAGGTCATGAGGCCCCCATTTCAGGCCACAGCTCCCAAATAACATTTCTAAACACACCCTGGACCAGAAAGGAACCCACTACCTTGAAGGGAAGGAACCAGTCCCGGCAGCATCCAGGACTAAAGAGCCTGTAGGCCTTGAATAACCAGTAGTGACACTCAGGTAGTACACCATGGGCCTTGGGTGAGACTCTGAAATGTGCTGGTTTCAGGTGAGACCTAGCTATGATGGCTATGGTGAGAAACTCCTTCCACTTAAGAAAAGCAGATGGAAAAGCAAAGGGGATTTTTTCTTGTACCTTAAGTATCAGCTCAGCCACAGTGGGACAGAGCACCAAGCAGGCTCTTAGGGTCCCCAATTCCAGGCCTTAGCTCTTAGATGGCATTTCTGGACTTGCCCTGAGCCAGAAGGGGGCCCACTACCCTGAAGTGTTACTCCCCGACCTGGCAGCATTGACCACGAGTTGACTGAAGAGGCCTTGGGCCTTCAGTGAAAATTAGTGGTAGCCTAACAGTACTCCCCATGGGCCTGTGGCGATGGTGGCCATGGAGTGAGGCTCCTCTGCTTATGGCACAAAGGGAAAAGTGGGAAGCACCATGTCTCGTGGTTTGAGTGCTAGCTCGGCTGCAGGAGAATAGAACACCAGGTAGATATCTAAAGTCTTTTACTTCAGTCCCTGGCTCCTGGATGGCATCTCTAGACCTGCCCAGTGCCTCAGGGAACTCATCGCCCTGAAGGGAACTACACAAGCCTGGCTGGGGTTGCTACATGAATACAAAGCCCTAGAGCCTTTAGTGAACATAGGCTGTAGCCAGGTAGTGGATATAGCGGGCCTTGGGTGAGACCCAGTGCTGTGCTGACTTCAAGTCTGACCAAGCCCCATCCCAGTGGTGGTGGCCACATGGGTGCTTGTCACCCCATGCCCAGCCCCAAGCAGCTCAGCACAGAGAAACTCTATTTGAGAGAAAGGGAAGAGAAAAAGAATCTCTGCCTGGTAATCCAGAGAATTCTTTCAGATCTTATCCAAGACCACCAAGGTAGTATGTCTATAAGAACTACAATGTTACTGGGCTTGGGGTGCCCTCTAATACAGATATAGCTTAGATCACAACACTCAAGTCCTTTCCAATACCTGGAAAGCCTTCCCAAGGACAGGTTCAAACAAGCCCAGACTGAGAAGACTAAAATAAACACCCAGCTCCTCAATGTCCAGACACTAATGAACATCTACTACAAGCATCAAGACCACACAGGAAAATAGAACCTCACCAAATGAACTAAATAAGGCACCAGAGACCAATCTTAGAGAAACGGAAATATGTGACCTTTCAGACAGAGAATTCAAAATAGCTGTGTGTCTGTTCTCATGCTACTAATAAAGATATACTCGAGACTGGGTAATTTAGAAAGGAAAGAGGTTTAATTGACTCACAATTCCACATGGCTGGAGAGTCCTCACAATCATGGCTGAAGGCAAATGAGGAGCAAAGTCACGTGTTACACAGGGGCATGCAAAAGGACTTGTGCAGTGGAATGTCCAGTTATAAAACCATCAGCTCTTGGGTGACTTACTCACTACTACAAGAATAATATGCAGGAAACCAGCCCCATGTTCAATTATCTCCACCTGGCCCTGCCCTTGACACATGGGGATTATTACAATTCAAGCTGAGACTTGGGTGGACACAGCCAAACCATATCAAACTGTTTTGAGGAAACTCAAAGAAATTCAAGATATCATTGAGAAATAATTCAAAACTCTATCAGATAAATCTAACAAAGAGATTGAAAGAAAAAGAATCAAACAGAAATTCTGCAGCTGAAAAATGCAACTGATATACTAAAGAATGAATCAGAGTCTGTTAACAGAAAAACTGATCACACAGAAGAAAGAATTAGTGAGCTTTAAGATAGGCTATTTGAAAATACACAGAGGAGGCCAGGCACAGTGGCTCAGACCTGTAATCCCAGCACTTTGGGAGGCCGAGGCAGGTGGATCACGAGGTCAGGAGTTCGAGACCAGCCTGGCAAATATGGTGAAACCTCATCTCTCCTAAAAATACAAAAATTAGCTGGGTGTGGTGGCATGTGCCTGTAGTCCCAGCTGTGGGAGGCTGAGGCAGGAGAATTGCTTGAACCTGGGAGGCAGACGTTGCAGTAAGTTGAAATCGTGCCGCTGCACTCCAGCCTGGGCGATAGAACAAGACTCTGTCTCCAAGAAAAAAAAAAAAAAGAAAAAAAGAAAAGAAAGAAAGAAAGAAAAAAATATATACAGAGAAAACAACAAAACAACACAAGAATACAAAACAATGAAGCATGACTACAGGATCCAGAAAATAGCCTCACAAGGGCAAATCTAAGAGCTATTAGCCTTAAAGAGGAGGCAAAGAAAGAGATAAGGGTAGAAAGTTTATTCCAAAGGATAAGAACAGAGAACTTCCCAAACCTAGAGAAAGGTATCCAAGTACAACAAGGTTCTAGAAAACCAAGGAGATTTAGCCCAAAGAAAACTACCTCAAGTCATTTAATAATCAAACTCCCAAAGGTCAAGGATAAAGAGAGGATTCTAAAAGCAGCAAATGAAAAGAAACAAATTACAACATAGCTCCAATGTATCTGGCAGCAGACTTTCCAGTGGAAAGCTCACAGGCCCAAAGAGAGTGGCATGACAAACTTAAAGTGCTGAAGAAAAAAAATTTTACCCTAGAATAGTATATGCAATGAAAATATGCTTTAAACATGAAGGAGAAATAATGACTTTCCCAAACAAAATCTGAGGGATTTCATCAACATCAGACCTGTCCTACAAGAAATGCTAAAGGAAGTAATTCAATCAGGAAGAAAAGGACATTAATGAGCAATAAGAAATCATTTGAAGGTACAAAACTCACTGGCAACAGTAAGTACTCAGGAAAACACAGAATAATATAACACTGTAACTGGTGTGTAAGCTTACTCTTAAGTAGAAAGATTAAAAGATGAACCAATCAAAAATAACTACAACTTTTCAAGACATAGACAGTACAAAAAGATATGAAACAATAAAAAGTTAAAAAGCAGAGGGACAAGGTTAAAGTGTAGAGTTTTTTTAAGTCTTCTTTTTGCTTATTTGTTTATGCAGGCAGTGTGAAGTTGTTAAAACAATGGGTTAAAGCTAGTCTCTGCAAGCCTCATGGTAACCTCACCTCAAATGAAAAAACATACAACACATACACAAAAAATAAAATGGTAGACATTAAATCACAACACCAGAGAAAATCACCTTCACTAAAAAAATACAGGAAGAGAGATCACAAAACAACCAGAAAATAAATAACAAAATAGCAGGAGTGTTTACTTATCAGTAATAACATTAAATGTAAATGGACTAAATTCTCCAATCAAAAGACACAGACTGGTTGAATGAGTGAAAAAAAAAACAAGACCCATGGATCTGCTGCCTACAAGAAACACACGTCACCTATAAAGACAGATAAACACTGAAAATAAAGGGATGAAAAAAGATATTTCATGCCAATGGAAACCAAAAAAGTGCAGGAATAGCTATACTTTTATCAAACAAAATAGATTTTAAGACAAACTCTATAAAAAGAGACAAAGAAGGCCGGGCACGGTGGCTCAAGCCTGTAATCCTAGCACTTTGGGAGGCCGAGATGGGCGGATCATGAGGTCAGGAGATCGAGACCATCCTGGCTAACGCGGTGAAACCCCGTCTCTACTAAAAATACAAAAAACTAGCTGGGCGAGGTGGCGGGCGCCTGTAGTCCCAGCTACTCCGGAGGCTGAGGCAGGAGAATGGCACAAACCCGGGAGGCGGAGCTTGTAGTGAGCAGCGATCCAGCCACTGCACTCCTGTACTCCAGCCCGGGCGAAAGAGCAAGACTCCGTCTCAAAAAAAAAAAGACAAAGAAGGTCACTATATAATGATAAAGGGGTCAGTTCAGCAAGAGGATATATCAATTAGAAATATATATGCACTCAACACTGAAGCACTCAGATATATAAAGCAAATATTGTTAAGAGCTAAAGAGAGACAGACCCCAATACAATAACAGCTGGAAATTTCAACACCCCACTTTCAGCATTGGACTGAGCTTCCAGACAGAAAAATAAACAAAGAAACAGCAGACTTAATCTGCACTGTAGACCAAATGGACCTAACAGATACAGAACATTTCATCCAATGTCTGCAGAATACACATCCTTTACCTCAGCAAATGGGTCATTTTTGAGGACATGTTAGGTCACAAAACAAGTCTTAAAACATTCAAAAAAACTAAAAATAATATCAAGCATCTTCTCTGATCACAATGGAATAAAACTAGAAATCAGTAACAAGAGGATTTTGGAAACAATACCAACATATGCAAATTAAACAATATGCTCCTGAATGACCTGTGAGTCAATGAAGAAATTTAAAAGGAAAGTGAAAAATTTCTTGAAACAAATGATAATTAAAACACAACATACCATAACCTATAGGATACAGCAAAAGCCATGCTAAAAGGAAAGTTTACAGGTATCAGTGCCAACATAAAAAAACAAAAAACTTCAAATAGATAACCTAAAATGCATCTTAAAGCAAGAGCAAACCAAACCCAAAATTAGAAGAAATCATATAGATCAGAAGTAAATGAAATTGAAACAAAGAAAATAATACAAATGATCAATTGGAAAAGACAAACAAAATTGAAAAACCTTTGGCCAGACTTAAAAAAAAAGAGCTCCAAATAAAATCAGAGAAAAAAAAAAAAAGCAGACATTATAATCAACACCACAGAAATTCAAAGGATCATTAGAGCAATTAATTGCTCTAACTGGAAAATCTGGAATAGATAAATTCCTAGATACAACCTGCCAAGACTAAGCCATGAATAAATCCAAAACCTGAATAGACCAATAACAAGTAACAAGATCAAAGCCATAATAAAAAGTCTCCCAGTAAAGAAAACTCTGGGACCCAATGGCTTCACTGCTGAATTCTACCAAACATTTAAAGACAAACTAATACCAATCCTACTCAAACTATACCAAAAAATAGAAGAGGAGGGAATACTTCTAAACTCATTATATGAAGTATTACCCTGATACTCAAACCAGACAAAGACACGTTAAATAAAGAAAACTACAGGCCAATATCTCTGATGACTGTTAATACAAAAACCCTCAACAAAATACAAGGAAACCAAATTCAACAATACATTAAAAAAAAATTCATCACGGCCATTAGGATTTATCCCTGGGATGAAAAGATGGTTCAACATACGCAAATCAATGTGATACATCATTTCGATAGAATGAAGGACAAAAACTGTATGATCATTTCAATTGGTGCAGAAAAAGCATTGGCAAAGTTTGACATCCCTTCATAATAAAAAAAAAAAAAAAACACTCTCAACAAATTAAATATAGAAAGAATGTACCTCAACACCCTCAACACAATAAAGGCCATATACAACAATCAAACATCACACTCAATGGTGAAAAGTTGAATGCTTTTCCTCTAGGATCTGAAAAAAGACAAGGATCCCCATGCTAACTACTTCCATTCAACCCAGTAATAGAAGTCCTAGACAGAGCAATTAGTCAAGAGAAAGAAATAAATAGCATCTAAATTGGCAAGGAAAAAATTAAATTGTCACCATTTGCAGATGACATGATCTTATACATAGAAAACCCTAAAGACTCTACGAAAACACTTTTAGAATAAACAAACTTAGTAAAGTTGCAGGATACAAAATCAAAATATAATAATCAGTAGCACTTCTATACACTAACAATGAATTATACAAAAAAGAAACCAGGAAAACAATCCCATTTAAAAATAGCTACCAAAAAACAAACAAACAAAAACCAACACACACCAAAAAAAACCACAAAAAAAAACCCTTAGGAATAAACTAACCAAGAAGGTAAAAAAACGCTACACTCAAAACTGTAAAATACTGATGAAAGAAATTGAAGAAGATGGAAATACATGGGAAGAATTAATATTGTTAATTCTTAATGTTGTTAAAATGTCCATACTACTCGAAGCAACTTACAGATTTAATGCAATCCCTATCAAAATTCCAATGTCATTTTTCACAGATATAGAAAAAACAATCCTAAAATTTGTATGGAACCACAAAAGACTCTAAATTCTAAATAGCCAAAGCAATCTTGAGCAAAAAACAAAAACAAAACCCAAAGCCGGAAGCATCACACTCAATGATTTCAAAATATACTACACAAAGGTATTACAATCAAAATAGGATGGTACTGACATAAAAAACAGAAAATGAAATAAAACAGTGCAGAAATAAACCATGTATTTGCAGTCAGTTGATCTTTGACAAAGGTGGCGAAAACACACAGTAAGGGGAAACTGTATACCCACAAGCATAAGAACAAAAGTAGACCTTTATCCAATACTATATACAAAAATCAAATGAAAATGGGTGAAAGACCTAAACGTAAGACCCGAAACCATAAACCAGAAGAGAACATAGGAGGAAAGCTCCTTAACATTGGTGTTGGCAAAGATTTTTTGGGTAATACACAAAAAGCTTAGGCTACAAGGTAAAAATAAATGAGACTACCTCAAACTAAAAAGCTTCTACGCAGCAAAGGAAACAATCAACAAAATAAAAAGGCAACCTACACAACAGGAAAAATATGTGCAAACCACATATCTGATAAGGGATTAGTATCTAAACTTTAAAGACAAATAATCCAATTTAAAAACGAGCAAAGGAGTTGAACAGACATTTCTCCAAAGACATAAAAATGGTCAATGGGTATATGAAAAGGTACTCAACATCACCAATCATCAGGGAAATGCAAATTAAGTCCACTATATGATATAATCTCACACCCATAAGGATGGCTGTTAGCAAAAAGACAGATGATAATAAATGCTGGTTGAGGGTGTAGAGAAAAGGAAACCCTAGCACACTGCTGGTGGAAATGTAGATTGATACAACCATTACAGTAAACAATATGGAAGTTGCTGAAGAAATGTTTAAAAGAACTACCATACGACATAGCAATCCCTCCTCTGGGCATTTACGCAAAGGAGATGCCCAGTGGCATAAAGATATCTGCACTCCCATGTTCACTGAAGTATTATTCACAATAGCTAAGATATGGAAACAACCTAATGTGCACTGACAGACAATGGACAAAGAAATGTACACATATATACAATGAAATACTATTCAATTTTTTAAAAGAAGATACTGCCATTTGCCACAACACCAAAAAGACCTAGAGGCCATTATGCTACATGAAATAAGCCAGACACAGAAAAACAAATATTGCGTGATCTCATTTATATGTGGAATATTAGAAAAGAAAAAGAGCTCTAATACGCAGAGATAATGAAACAGTGGATACCACTGGCGGGGGGAGGGAAAAAAGAATATGAGGAGACATAGGTCAAAGGATACAAAATTGTAGATACCTAGAATGATCAAGTTTAGAAAGCTAATATACAGCATGAAGACTAAAGTTAATAAATTATATAAGAGATTTTTATTAAGTAAGCAGATTTTAGTGGCTCTTGTCACCAAAAAGGTAACTATATGAGATGATAGATACATTGATGTGCTTCACGACAGTAACCACTTACTACCTATATGTATCCTATAACATATTACAGACTCCAAATCTATACAATAAAATTTATTATTTTCTAAATAAAGTATCTGACAGTCTTTACTTCTACCAATTCTTTAGGTTGCAGTTGACACATTTTGCCTTCAGTAAATCATTTAAGACATTGCATTTAGTTGAGTTACACTTTCAAATCCCAACCACACAATGAACCTGTGAAGACTAGGTCTTAAAATCAAGATATTTACTACATTATTTATTAGAACCAAGATAAATAAAACTCATTATTCTTCACTGCTATTCCATTTTTCCATTTTTTTTTTTTAAAAAAAGCATCTATTTTTAAATTCTGCTTCTCAGGTATCTATAATTAAAGAGTTTCTTGGTATATGTTTATATGGTAGGTAGAGACTGAGGAACCAAAATGTCTCATCTCTAGTGTTGCAGTAGGTAAAGAGACTTTTTTAAAAGAGGAAATAAATTAAATTATCCATTTATTAAAATAAAATAAAGACATCCAGCCAAGGACCTTTCTCTTTTCTCCTGTCTCCATTCCTTGTCACACACATACCAGGAGTGCTATTCCTACCTGATAAACTAAACAAGTTATATCCATATTGAGTTTCCCCTATGCTGAAGATATATTAAAACTTAAGAATCTAACTAGGATCTCTTTAAGCATAGTCTATAATACATTTTTAATATATCAAAAATTTCAAAGGGCCCTTAGACTGAATGACACAATAATTCAATAACAAATATAAACCAGTTAAAGCTCTGCAGTGCTACCTCTGATGCAGACTGTATGACATCTTTTTAAAAATATAGCAAGCCCTACAAAACATAGGTATAAACAATAAATAGAAAATTATTTTAAATGCGTATCTCAACTAAGGTCTTCCAGCAACACATACAGATTAATGACATGATACTAATATAAAATATTTTTAAAGTATGTTTTTAAACATATGCAGATTGCTATCAAGACTTAAACACAACCCTTCAATTACTTTAGCCACTGAATGTTTCTGACAGTAGCTTATCAAGACACATCCAATGCTGCAAAATTCGATGCCTCTTCTAAGCTGACTCTAGTTATGCAAAATTAATGGAACAGCAACTACAGATGCCACATAATCATAGAGTACCAAGGCTAGAAGTTACCACCTCAAGGATAAACACAACCTCTTCATCTCACAATTGAAAAAATGAAGTTCAAAGAGATTGACTCCTTCATGATGACCCAGCTAAGGGCTAAGATCTCCATTAATGTCTCCTGATTCTGTAGCTTAGTTCTGTTTCCTCATCAGCACAAGAAAACTAAAGTTAGTTTCTGGTTAAAAATTACTTTTAAATCCCCTATAATATCTTTATGAGACTAAATTTTGTTTTTCATTATTTAAATATTTTATAATACAAGATAAGCTCAGTGCAAAAATGTAAAACATGAAAAGAAATAAAGTTCCAATAACCTTTATACCATAAAGTTATCACTTTTTTAAGCTTTAAGAAAAAATTAAATTTTAATAAGTTTAATATACTGTAAATCAACATATAGGGGAATATGTTACTAGATAAATTTCTTGTTCTAAAGGTTCTAAATCCCACAAAGTGTTTATCTACTTTCAAATCAAAATAGGACTTCAGGTTCTAACCATGGTCATGAAACTAGATGTTAAAATCTATTTCTAATATTAATGAAGAAAATATAAATAGAACATTCATGTTTATGGCCATACCAGCCTGAACATGCCCAATCTTACCTGATCTCGGAAGCTAAGCAGGGTAAGGCGTGGTAGGCTTTAAAAAAAAAAGAAAAATTCATTCTTCAGGGAAGCATTAACTGAATAGGGTAGCAGGAGTGCAGATGACACAGTGGTGGCAGCAAGAGTGAAGGAATCCAGAGCAATCACTGCTTCCACACTGGTACAACTGCTCACTCGTTTCTCTATGCTTTTACAATTGATGATCAATAGACCAAACAATTTAAGGAAGCTTTCTTCCTACCTAACAACAAAATGGTGACATCACAGTAAATGAATTTAGGATAGCCAAGGGTCATTCAAATTTCAACAGATGCAGAATTACAAAATATAATCAAAGAAAGTTACCTATAACAGTATGAATTCCCAGAATGCTTTTTACCAATATGTTTAGAAAAACACACAGAGAGGGGGAAAAAATCCACAAAATATTCTGAATCTTTAAACAAGTATGGCAACGGTTAAAATCAATGTGGAGAGACTACATCATATACAACAAACTTGGGATCTAGCTTCAAAAACCTCAATCTAGGAAAAAAGATGGTTAAATTAACGGTCCACTAAGTGTTACATGCTATATGGTGTACATGCAAAATGCCTATGGAGTTGTTCTGCTGGAATTCTTTCAAGCCAAATTTATGGTTCACATTATTTAGTTCAGGTTAGTGAGGAATGAAAGGACATAAGTTTCACTATTTATAATTTCATTTTTGACAAAAAAAATTTCTCCATGTTACGTATTTCTGCATAATTAAAAATTCTAGTAAAAAGTAAATATCATTTAAAAAGAACTGCCACCACTGAGGATATTCTGCAAACTGTTCCAAAAGTTGTCCAAATATATTCTGAACAACAAGGATTGAGTCCAGTAAAATGAGACACTGATTCTTATAAAAAGGAAAACATTCTATTTGGTTTTATTTTTTAGATAAAGCTTGGTAATTCAGTAGTGCTACCTTACAGGCATATGCAAACTAATGTAACTACTACATAATTCCTGTGTGTCAAACAGCACCCCCACACACACACACAAAATTAGTTTTTCTTTTTAATCACAATCTAAAAAGGAAATAACCACAATGACATGGAACACACTGTGTATAATGTTTATACACATTATACACTCTGAGTTATTTTTATTTAATAATTTGTCTCTTAAAGAATTCTCAGTAATTGGTCAGACATGCTTCTTACCCCTGCCCTTGAGGAAATCATGACTCTTTCCCTCTCAATCACTGATTTTTCTTTAAATGCCAAATGCTCATATTTATTATCATTAGTATTATTGGCTTGACAGTTTCCAAGTATAAAGAACATTAACAAGTTTCTAATACCCAAGAACACTCCAGTGGTCTTCTTAGGAACACCTGCCACATTTAAAATGTCAGTGCAGTTTTAATAGATGACACCATTTGTTTAAAAGCAACCCAAGTTATTTTCAAGACTGTTAAGTAAATGTCCACTGAGCCCTGTAGTTTCTCTAAATGTGTTACTAGGATTCTATAACCTATATACTTCAAGAGAATCTGGCACTATGTTTAAAAACTTCCCCTAAATGCTAAAGTAAAAAATCATTGAGCAACAGGCGGCTTTTCCTTATTAAAAATAACAATTTTCACACTTTTTGCTCTATGCATCTCTACTGGTAAAAAATAAAAATTGTCAGTCGGGCACGGAGGCTCACGCCTGTAATCCCAGCACTTTGGGAGGCCGAGGCGGACAGATCACGAGGTCAGGAGTTCAAGACCAGCCTGGCCAATATGGTGAAACCCCATCTCTACTAAAAAAAATACAAAAATTAGCCAGGCATAGTGGCACCCACCTGTAGTCCCAGCCCAGGAGGGAGACTGAGGCAGGAGAATCGCTGTAACCCAGGAGGCGGAGGTTGCAGTGAGCCAAGATCGCGCCACTGCACTCCAGCCTGGGAGACAGAGTGAGCTGAGACTCTGTCTCTAAAATAAATAAATAAATAAAATCAAAATCAAAATGGTCAGGCTTGTTCCCAATATATGTCTACTTACTTATAAACTATATGTTCTACTATACTTAAAGGAATTACAAATACATGTTATAATGTATTTCAAAAAACCCAGACATTCTTAAAATGAGCAAAAAACCTCTAAATAGTATTTTCTTCCTATCTCCCAGTGGATGATCTTGTGCATACCCTGGTATGCACATAATCCCCCCATGCTTTAGTTTCATCTGTCTTACTGTGGTAAAAATCACATAAAATTTACCTTTTTAATCATTTTAAAGTATATAATCCAGTGGCACTTAGTACATTCACAATGTTGCACAACCATCACCATTATCCAGTTCCAAAACATTTTCATCACCCTAAAAGGAAATCCTATACACATTACGCAGTCAGTCCTCATTCTACCCTTCCCCGACCCCCTGGGTAACCATTCATCTGCTTTCAGTCTCTATAAATTTGCCTCTTCTGGATTATTTCATATAAACAGAAACATACATGACCTATTGTGTCTGGTTTCTTTCATTAGTACAATAGTTTCAAGATTCATTCATATTGTAGCTTCATTGCTTTTTACAGTTGAATACCACTCCATTGTGCTGATATACCTTGTTGTGATGTATCCATTCATCAACTGATGAACACTTGAACTATTTCCACCTTTTGGCTATTGTGAATTGTGCTCCTGTGAACACCTGTGTACAAGTTTCTGTTTAAACACCTATTTTTCATTATTTGAAGTATACATCTAAAAGTGGAATTGCTGAGCTGGGCGTGGTGACTCACGCCTGTAATCCCAGCACTTTGGGAGGCCTAGGTGGGTGAATCACTTGAGGTCAGGCATTGGAGACCAGCCAAGCCAACATGGTGAAACCCTGTTTCTACTTAAAAAAAAAAAAAAAAATTAGGCAGGCATGGTGGCAAGCACCTGTAGTCCGAGCTACTTGGGAGCCTGAGACAGAAGAATCACTTGAACCCAGAAGGCGGAGGTTGCAGTGAAACAAGATTGCACCACTGCACTCCAGCCTGGGTGACAGAGGAAAACCCCAGCTAAATAAATAAATAAATACATGTGGAATTGCTGAATCATATAGGTAATTCTATGTTTAACTTCCTGAGGAACCACCAAACTGTTATCCACAGTGGGTGCACCATTTTACCCTGCCACCAGCAATGTATAAGTGTTTCCATATCTCATTTATAAACAATGAATTGACCAAGAATACAATTTTGCCCAAAAAACAAAATGGTCTATAATGGGCATGTTTTGGCAGCCTACCAACCTGTCCTCATACCTTTTTGCTGGAGGATATACCCTTGCTCTAGAAGAGTAGACTAATGCAGCCTTTTTTTTTTTTTGTCCAATAATCACACCCCTAACAATTGTTAATTCGCCCAGGGATGGACTGACCAAGGAAGCCAATCTATTGGATAGTCAAAAACCAGGTTCTCTTTAGAGACTGTGACAAGGCTCTGGGAATAAAATGTCATATAAAGTTGGGATCATGACAAGCACAGTAGGAAGCCAATGTCATTTGCAAAATGAAATTTCAGGGGAAAGGAAGAAAGTGTGCAAAAAACATTAATAAAATAAGAAAAACTAGCCTGTACTGTACAAAGACAAGCAGTGGTGAGAGAGTATATATAATCTTGAATACTGACGGGTTATAATTTCATGAGGCCTGCCTCGAATTTGTTTTCTGATCATGAGTATTCATAAGATTGTTTGCTATCATTTATTTAAAATAAACCCCTTTGTTGTTTGAGATACTGCGTGAATTTCTGATTCCTGCAACTAACAAGCTCCAAACAAGTTCTCATTACCATAACTTCATTGTCCTTTTTAGTTTTAAATAGCTTAAAGAAGTTATTTACTAGTTACTGAATTTAAGTAACTTGTATAGGAAATTTTAAAAGAATCTGTCAGTGTTTTTTAATCACATTATTATAGCCTTCAAAAACTGGTATTTTTCCCCTGAAGACTCAAAGATTCTTATGGGAAAAGACCTTAAAAGATGACCTTTTCAATTTATCCCTAGGTTCTGCTTTTCTAAATATATGCCACAGAATTATTGAGTTTTCTCTCTTAAAATAGAAAGCTGAATTCAACTATATTATAGCTAATAGAACAAAAATTTCACAATCATCTAGAAAAAAAACCCTGACAACCAGTCACATCAAGATTCCCTTGATATTTCCCTACTCCAGAATTTTAATTACTCATTCTATGAAACAATCCACTGTAAAATCTAAAATGTTTACCTCTTATTCTAGTATTACAAATACATGAAAGTTTCATATAATACAGACAAATTAAATAACTTCTAGTTAAAAACTAATACGGTAACGAACAACACACCTCAAATATACCCCAAACTACATATATGTTAAACTATATGTATGCTATCATTTCATAGTAACTCCAAAGACACAGGACATGTCATTTTAAATTAATTCTAGCATCTACCAAAATTATGAGTTTTTACAGAGAAAGTTGAGTACTATCCTCTACTGAAAATCTTTAATAGAACAGACACACATAAAAAGGCAAGGACACACATTTTCTTTGAAGTCCTTCAATTCAATAAAGACAACCACAATCAAATTCTTAACCACTCTGTAGGCTTCTAAAGCCTACTGGCAAAACTCTAGACTGTAAAATTATACTTACAATCATACAAAACATTCTCATAATACCAAATACAAATTTATTTTATAATACGATGACTTCCTCTCTTTGGAAGTCTGGTATTATTAAAAACTGAACTTACATTTCTTATATGACCATGTAAAAACATGATTTTACCACTAGGTAACAAACTCGGACAACTCATCTGTAAACATAAGACTCCTCTTATATGTCTCCCCATAGCTGAGTTAAACGAACCATATGAATGATGGTATCGCATATTTATCTTTTCTTTTGAAAATTTAAATGTTAAAAAAATCGCTAATGCTATGTACAATTCAGAATCTTGAAAGTCAAATAATGATATTAAAATTTTTCTACTATGAAAAGCACGCTAAATTTTTCTCTGACGTTTTCAAAGCAGGATAATGCTTGAAATTTCACCACTGATACATCAACCAACCAGAAAGACATGATTCCCTCAAAGAGCTTATGGTCTCTTGTACACATTTACAGGCAATCATAACTACAACACAGTACACAAGGAGCAACTAATAATCAGTCTTGAAGATAAGAAAGATTTCTCAGAGAATATGATGCCCAAATTGCGAAAGGCTTCTCCCTTTGTAGAAGTAGCACGATAACTAAGAAAACAGGGGAAAGGTAGAAGGCAGTTAGGCATATGAGGAGGCCTAGAGTTAGAGAACATAATTCAGGAACTAAGGAAATCAAGATTCAGTTGGAATAGAATGTAGAGGGAGAGGCAGACAGTAAAAGACATGTTTAAAAATCATGCAGTAATTCATTTTAAAGAGTCGACTTTATTCTAAGACATTTACTCCAGCTACAGTATAAGAGTTCGTTGGCAAAGTAAACTAGCACCACAGAAAGCAAATAAGTATGTGAAGTAATCCAGAAAACAGATGACAGTGGCCTATGAAAGAAAAGAAAGAAAGAAAGAAAGAAAGAAAGAAAGAAAGAAAGAAAGAAAGAAAGAAAGAAAGAAAG
>NW_012116921.1:1610378-1628323 GCF_000951035.1 Colobus angolensis palliatus
GAAAGAAAGAAAGAAAGAAAGAAAGAAAGAAAGAAAGAAAGAAAGAAAGAAAGAAAGAAAGAAAGAAAGAAAGAAAGAAAGAAAGAAAGAAAAGGGAAAGGGAAAGGGAAAAGGAAAAGGAAAAGGAAAGGAGAAAAGAGGAAAGAGAAAAGGAAAGGGAGAGGGAGAGGGAAAGGGAGAGGAAAGGAAGAAACTGAGTTGAATCAGTAAGAACAGTAGGAGAGGAAGGTGTAGTAAACAAGTAAGTAGTTGAAGAATACTTTGCTTTTTCTGGATTGGGCAAGTAAAAGACTCCACCAAATTCGGGAAAAAATGTGATTATTCAGTATGAGTATGAAAGAAGAAATAAGTTCAGTTTCAGACACGTTCCATTGGGTATACTATGGGACATGGAAATGCAGCTATCTACTAAACAGCCTGATACTCAAGAATAATCTGAGTTGGTGACAGGCATTTCAAAATTCATCAGTATATAGATAGTAATTTAAGCCACAGCAGTGAGTGGGAACACCTGGAGAGAGCATGCAAAGGAAGAAGAACGAAGCCAATAACTGAAGCGTAAGCAGTGCCAAAAGTTAAGGGCAAGAACACAGACAGAAGTGAGTCGAAAACCATGTATATAATACACTAATTATAATTACAGAAATCAAAATAAAGTTTTTTTGTAGAAACAAAAGCTTAGCATCATACTGCCAGCTAAAAATAATTGGAAGGCAGTTGTAGAGTTCCTCAAATCTAGCCCAATCACCTTGATTTGGTAAATAATTTAAAAATAAACTTTAACAATATAGTGAGATTCTAGATCTAAATAATATAAGCATCTTAAAATAAAAACATTATCTAGTTATAATCAGTGTCTCAAAAAAACACTACTGGCCAGGCACAGTGGCTCGTAACTGTAATCCCAAGACTTTGGAAGGATCACTTGACACCCAAAGTTCATGACCAGCCTAGGCAACACAGAAAGACCCTGTCTCTACAAAAAATTAAATAAAATTAGAAAGTTGAGGAAGGAGGATCGCTTGAGCCCAGGAGTTCAAGGCTGCAGTGAGCCATGATTGTGTCTGGGTGACAGAGTGAGACCCTCCCTTTAAAAAAAAAAAAAAATCCAGTGAAGAAAGAGTTTGGGAAAAAAATTAAGAAATAAAAATTTAAATTTAAATTAAAAAAAAAAAAGTCCAGGGATGGTGCCTCACACCTGTAATACCAACACTTTGGGAGGCCAAGGCAGGAGGATAGCTTGAGCCCAGAAGTTTGACACCAGCCTGGGCAACATGGCAAAACCCCATCTCTACAAAAAAATATAAAAATTAGCCACATGTGGTGGTGTGCACCTGTAGTCCCAGCTACTCGGGAGGCCAAGGCAAGAGGATCTCCTGTGCCCAGGAAATCGAGGCTGCAGTAAGGCATGATCACACCACTGTACTCCAGCCTGGGCAACACAGCGAGACCCTGTCTCGAAAAAACATAAATATAATAATGATAAAATAAAAGAAGATACTTCCAGTTTTTATTGTAATATTTTTCAGTCTCACATCTTACACTCATTGCCAATAAGAAAGTAACATGATCCTTCCCTCTAAGTTTAAGCATAATCTTAATTATGTTTTGAGAACCTTTAGTTAAAATATATGAATGCATTAATAATTGAAGGGTTGGGTGTGCTGGCCGACGCCTGTAATCCCAATACTTTGGGAAGCCGAGGAAGGAGGCCAGGAGTTCAAAACTAGCCTGGGCAACATAGTGAGGCCTTATCTCTATTTAAAAAAAAAAAACTAGCCAGGTGTGGTGGCACACACCTGCTACTCGGGCAGCTGAGGTGGGAGGACTGCTTGAGCCAGAGGGACTGAGACTGCAGTGAGCCTAGATTGTGCCACTGCACTACAACCTGGGTGACAGAGTAAGTGAGAACCTATCTCAAAAGAAACAAAACAAAACAAACAAAATAAACTAGAAGGAATGATAATGTAAAACAAGTGAAAAATAGCAAAAAAAAAAAAAAAAAAACACACACACACCTGAATCAAATTTTTCCAACATAAATGGTAAAAATTAAAGTATAAGGAAAGACAGATTTCTCCAAAATACTCTATATTTAAATTTATTTAAAAAGAAAACCATGTACTAGAAACTGGATTAAACTGATAAGCCACATAAAAAGAGCATATTCACCATGGCTTTATTACAACACTATACAGCAAATCTACAACAAAAATCCTTGAAATATCTATGAAAAATAGCTAACAAATACATAATTCCTTAGACTCTTAGAATTACCATTTCAAACCTAGTAAAAAAGTTTCATATCTTCTTGTGTGTCACATTCTCTCTTTTACCCATCCTCATGAGCTTTACCTCACCAGTAACCTAATCTTTATTTCTGTTCCAACCTCAGCAACACCTAATCATAACTAAAACAAGTAGGTAAAAGTTACCGTCATTCTTCAATTAAAATTCCTACTGTTCCAATTTCTGACTTCAACTTCTTTAAAAAAAGAAGTTGCTGAAACTGTTTTTTAAGGTGTAAGTAAAAGCTCGCCCATGGTAATCCCCAGATAATCAAATTGCAGGCTTGGGGTTGAGTATTATAGGAAGAAAACATACCCAGTGCATATTAAAATTATATCAGAGACATCCACTTACAGTCATAACAGTAACTGATACGGAATGGCCATCCTGCCATCCACAACTACAAAACTGGAGAAAATATACAAATAATAACTATTTCCAAACATTAGACAACAGACAGCCTGTAACTGTGATCTGTGAAAGAGGGCAAACAAACGAAATAAGCCCTATTATCACCCTCTCTTTCTACTTGGAAGTACTATCAGTACTATAGAACAGGGACGTGTGTTGCTGAGCAGAGACAGAAAACAGTTTGGGGAAGCTGAAGCAGCTAGAATTTGTGGGACGGAGTATCAGTAAGGAAGAAGCAACACAGAAAGACAAACAATGCTATCTGCATAGAGGTCCTCTCGAGTCTGGCTGAATATAATGCTGCACACATATAAGATGAGACTCCACAAACCAAGCAAAGAACAACTACCAAGGAGCTATATAAAGAACAACTAACAGTGTCCTCACAAGGCTAGAAACATTCAGGATTCTATCAACCACAGTAAATTACCTATTTAAACAAGGTATCACTAAGGCCATACTACAGAAGACTAACCAAGATCTAGAGAACAGGCTACTCTGTACTTCCCCTAAGAAAGGTAAGCACAAGCCTTAAGAGGACCAAGTTTATCCCCAAATTAACTGCCTGTCAGAACAAATGTCAACATTTTTTAAGGGAAGAAAACAAAACCCTGACCCTCAGCAACATATGTACAATGTCTATAATCCAGTTCCCAAGATTAGTAGACATGTGTGAAAATTCTATCATAGCACACCACAGAAAATCTTGCCTGAGAGGGTCCTGCACAAATTATTAGTCTCCTCTGGCTACATTCAGATTTTCCCTATGTTAAAATCAGAGAATAAAGAGACAAACAAAAGCAGCTTTCCACAATAAAAGAAATAAAAGTTCAACAAAAAGACTCCACTGAAAAGTGAGACCAAAAAAAAAGAGAGAAGTAGGTCACAAGACAGATCTTCCCATTTATTACTATACATTATAATATCTGGTAACATGAAACAACACAAAAAATGGCAAATATGGTATACTATTCTTACTAATATGTAAAAATACAACATTCCTAAACCTACTTGTGAAATAATAAAAAATAAATATATCGGTCTCTACTCCCAGTTCTGGGCATAGAGCTCCTAAAACTCTTGTAAATAGGGATACTAG
This sequence comes from Colobus angolensis palliatus, assembly GCF_000951035.1. Taxonomy (NCBI): domain Eukaryota; kingdom Metazoa; phylum Chordata; class Mammalia; order Primates; family Cercopithecidae; genus Colobus; species Colobus angolensis. The sequence goes on from NW_012116921.1 coordinate 1,614,178, forward strand.
AAAAATCTTTGTTCCTAATAGTTGGTCTTTGATCTCAGTTCCTGACATACAGCTCCTAAGACCTCTACAATTTTCTGAGTGACAGCAGTGCCTGACAGAGTTCCTGAATCCCTTAGAATTTCCTGGATGACAGGAGACCCTTTTGTTCTAATAAAGTCACTCTGGGTGGAGTCCTGGGTGGAAGATGGTCATTATAAAGAGCAAGCCATCATTACAACTTACAAGCCCCAACCCTTGTATGCTTTGGGGAGGTTAGAGGAGCTGGAGATTGAGTTAACAATCATGCATGCCTGAGAAATGAAGCTCTATTTTGAAAAACCCCTAAAAGACAAAGTTTAGAAGCTACTAGATTGGTGAACACATCTACGAGCTATGAGGGTGGCCGACCCAAACTCCACAGGAAAGAGCTTCTGTGCCTGGGACCCTTCCAGACCTTGCCGTACATCTCTCTTCATCTGACTCTTCATTTGGATCCTTTGAAATATCCTTTGTAATTAATCGGCCATAATAAATAAATTGTTTTCCTGAGGTCTGTGAGCCACTCTAGCAAATTACTGAATCTGAGGAAGGGCTGGTGGGAACCTCCACTTTGTAGTTAAGTCAGACAGAAACTGTGGGTAATCTGATGACCTACCATTTGTGACTGGCTTCTGAAGTGGGAGGCAGTCTTGTAGGATGGAGACCTTAACCTGTGGGGTCTGCACTAACTACAGTTAATGTCAGAATATTGAATGGAATTGTAGGACATCCAACTGAGTCAGAGAATTGGTCAGTGGGAAAAATCACCACAAATCTGGTCACAGAAGTGTTGAGTGTGAGTACAGAGAAAAACAGTTGAGGTTTCCTATAGATCTGGTGTCAGAATTGAAGTACTGAGACAGAGTGAGTATAGAAGGAAAAAAGTTGGTTTTCTGTACACTTCTATAAAAAATTACCAAAATTAAGTTTCTGCAACTAAAAGCTAAGCTTCAATTAGTGTCAAAATTGTAGATAAGTAATTGTTTCAGATGGGGTTTATTGCTAAATAAGTCTTTCTTACCATATATAAGGAAACAATTATTGTTTCTCCATTCAGAATTTAGATCTGGTAAGTTACATAAACACAGCCCCCAAACCAGAAAGCATACAAACAAGAAAATACAATCAAACATCCCACACACTAACACATATTCATTCAAAGATAAACTCCTCAATATATCAATCACTAAAGAACCATGAGACATAATTCTGACAGTGTTATTCTGATATCCAAGTTCAAAGAAAACTAAAAGCAGTCAATTAGAAGGAAAGTCTTAGTTACTAAAGAAAGGTACTATAATAGCAGTGACTTGTGAAAGCCAACAAAAACGAAGAAAATAATAAAAAAGTCACAGAACTTAGAAAAGAACATAGAAAAGAAACAAGAGTATAAGAACACAAAAAACCAAGCAGCCCAAAATCATTTACCACAGGAAAAAAACAGACCTACTCTGGCAATGATGCCAGAAAAGTATTACTTCATAACCTCTGTCAAAAGATGAACCTAAATCAAAAAGAAAAGGTTAAGTGTGGCCAGCTATGGTGGCTCACACCTGTAATCCCAGCACTTTGGGATGCTGAGGTGGGCGGATCACTTGAGGTCAGGAGTTTGAGACCAGCCTGGCCAACATGGTGAAACCCCATCTCTACAAAAAAAAAAAAAATACAAAAACTAGCCGGGTATGGTGGCACACGCCTGTAATCCCAGCTACTCAGGAGGCTGAGGCAGGAGAATCGCTTGAACCTGGGAGGCAGAGGTTACAGTGAGCTGAGATGGTACCACTGCACTCCAGCCTGGGTGACAGAGTGAGACCCTGTCTCAAAAAGAAAAGGTTAAATTATACTTGGGTACAAATATACTTGGATTACGGCAGACAGTTACTTTTAGATACCATCTAAAGTAGTTGAAACAAAACAAGTTGATATTCAAAGGAAAAAGCAAAAACTTCACTTAATGTTTTGATTAGTCAATGCGTTTACCCTACTTACAAGCAAAACTTACATATTTTAGAGCAGCAGTCCCCAACCTTTTTGACACTGGGAACCAGTTTCCTGAAGTACAATTTTTTCCACAGACTGGGTGGTGGGGGTTCACGAGGGGTGGTTTCAGGATGATTCAAGCACATTACATTTATTGTGCACTTTATTTCTATTATTCTTATTATTCCATTGTAATATCTAATGAAATAATTATACAACTCACCATAATGTAGAATCAGTGGGAGCCCTGAGCTTGTTTTCCTGCAACTAGACGATCTCATCTAGGGGTGACAGGAGACAGTGACAGATCATCAGGCATTAGATTCTCATAAGGAGCGTGCAACCTAGATCCCTCACATGCACAGTTCACAATAGAGTTCATGCTCCTATGAGAATCTAATTTCACTGCTGATCTGACAGGAGGTGCAGCTCAGGGAGGAGCAGCTGTAAATACAGATGAAGCTTTGCTTGCTTGCCCGCTGCTCACCTCCTGGTGTGCGGCCTGGTTCCTAACAGGCCACGGACTGGTTGGGGACCCGTTTTAGAAAGCTACCTCTCTCCTTCCATTAATCTTTGTGCCAGACTAGAGGGGTAAATCTGGCCATTATCCTACAGCCTTTTCTGGTGAGTTGAGAAGGTACACCAAGCATGAGTTTTCCTTAGTAATCTTTGACTTTAATATACCTAATGCATTGTAAAATACCCCAGAGTATTCTTTTCAAATTATCCAAATCCTCTATTTGAAATCAAGCTATAGCCATAGTTTTATTTCACCAGTTTATTCTTCACAAATAAGATGTTCTTTAAAATAGTGAACATGAAAGTATTTCATTCAATAAATAAAGCAAATTACTTACCTATAATGCTGGTTCTATAACAAATAAAAATCAGATAATCAGATAATCAATGACAGAGCTTAACCTCAGGGTAAACAATTCCTGACAACTGAGTCCCCAAGATCTGCTCCATGGGATTTCTCAACACAGAAACAAACCCAAAAGTCCATGAAATAAGTCCTCATTGGATGAGGTAACCAAGTACAGTTCAAACTAGTAATTAAAAGATAGAAGTTTGATCCTATTTAGTAATTCATTACGTTACTTAAAATTAATAATCTAAAAATCTTAATTACGAGTTAGGAAATGGGGACTGTATAACGGTACCTATCCTGTCTACTTTCAAACTGTCATGATAGTCAAATGAGAAACTAATGAAACTGATTTGTAAATTATGAAGCACAATACAAATGTAATCTTATTCAGGGCAGGATGACTCCTCTAGTGATTTTTAAGCAAGATTCTGGAGTTTTTCTGGTCCCTTGAAAGAAATTACTTTGACCAACAGTAAAAGTAGACTCTCAATAAGTAAATCTCCAAGAACTGATTAAGATTTTCTCTATGCAGCTTCCAAAATTGATGAAAATATCAATTGTTTGTTTAATCAACTATGAAATAAGCATGGTGCAATAGAAGGACATATTATAATTATTTACTATCATTAACATTTTCCAAAAACCAAGTTTAACACTACAATTCTTAGAAACTCTTTAATGTGGCTTGAAAATAATACGTTCACCTGCAGAGTACCTGAGCAACACTCTTAGATGAGCGATAACTATCTTACAGGTTCATTATGTAGAAACTTAAGAACTGGTATAAATGTTAGCAATCTGTTATCAATAAGTTAATCTTTGTAAGATCTCAAGAATCTAGAATCCCTAAATTTGACTTTTCACCCCCTTATCTGTTCATGAAATGTTATAATACCAACAATCCTTAAATGAAGATACCCAAGGTCTTTCAAACAAATTTATTTAAGTAATGTTGCACAATGATAATTCAGAGGCAGTTGACCAAATCACATTTTCATTTAGAAGTTTATTTTCCAGTGATTACGTTTTGAATTGGAAGAAATGCTCTGAACATTAAAGCCTAAGACCTAAAATCTTCCACACTTGTGCTTCCTGGAGCCAGACCTTCAAAATTTAGAGATCTGTTTCAGTGCTCCTGTTTCAAAAATTAGCAAGAGGTCAATTCCCAAACAGAAAGGGCTATCACAGTTATGTAAACAATCTCATTCAGGGAGGCTATTTAAGCCAAAAAAGAAGTTATTAGGTACTGTATTATCTACCACTTTAACAGATTCTATCAACCCTGAAGATCAAAAAGCTTTCAAATAAAGAATATTTCTTTTGATCCTCCACCCCTAATCTTTCAGAAGTCATGTCTAATAAAATAATCCACAGATGGAATCTTGCCAGAGAAAAAGATACTCTCTGGTTCCTTTCTCACAGTGGGGTTCTCCATTTGGAAAAATAAATATATAAAAGAACACTGTGGATTTACGCGCTAGAGAAGAGGGATGGCATCTAGACAGGCATCAAGCTAGTACCCAGAACATCCACAGATTTGTTTCCCTGGTCTATTGCCTAACTTATCATAAATTACATCTAAGACTAGGACTCTACACAATACTTTTGCAAACATTTACAAGTGATCAGATGACCTTATATGGGATATCTTTGCACACAAGACAGATAAACTATAAGCTCAACACTAGGATAGAAGGCTGTTGATCACTGTTAGCTTGGAGGAAAAATTTCAACTAGAGTAACACAGAGTTATGCCCCCTGGCTCTAGACAAACAACTATGCCATGCTCAGAATTTTCTGTTAACAACCTACTTTTAAAACTGGCTATCAGGAAGTATTCATTCCCTACTGGTAGAGATATTCATATTTAGGCTGGGCAACACTCAACCTCGGTTTCAAAAAGCAATTACCTGGAGAACTTTTCTAGCATAGGGAGAATAAGGAAGAGAAGTAACATTTGACAAGGTATGTACACGTGTGTACAGGACAGTAATAAACCATCTCCTTCAAGTGCCTTTTTTTAAACCCAAGTGCTTTTTAGCATCATTTTCAAACTGCCAGAAATTTACTTGAGACTTGAAAGCACTAGTCATGATGCTATTTTTAGCAATGGCAACTTGGATTAAAAAGAGCCAACATTATATCCAACCATCCCTTGGCTCTAGACAAAAAGCATAGGAATGAAGGTATAGGGGAGGAAAAAGAGACTTTACTGAAAGAGATTAGATCTGACATGATCAAACACCCTCTCCCAATTTTCCTTAAATTAGCTCTGAGATGCTAATCATGATACTCCATCTCACTTCTGATTTGCTTCCTTTGAAAAAAACAAAAAAGATAAAGTTTCAAAAGTGCTATCCTGGCCCGATGCAGCGGCTCGTGCCTGTAATCCCAGCACTTTGGGAGTCCAAGGTAGGCAGATCACTTGAGTCCAGGAGTTCAAGATCAGCCTGGACAACATGGCGAACCCGTCTCAACTAAAATTACAAAAAGTTAGACAGGTGTGATGGTGTGCACCTGTAAGCCCCAGCAACGTGGGAGGCTGAGGTGGAAGGACAATCTAAGCCTGGGAGGTCAAAGCTGTGGTGAGCCATGACTGTGCCACTGCACTCCAGCCTGGTTGATAAGAGTGAAACCCTGTCTCCAAAAAAAAAGTGCTATCCTTCAAATGATCTGGAGCAAGGCAAAAAAGGAAGAATCAGTAATTTGTTTTCCCCAATGTCACCCAATGAAGCATTAATTTGAAAACACTGTCCTAACAAAGCAACTAGCATCCAAATTCCAAAGGACTCTCTATATCTTAAGGAATGCATGAAAAATAAACATATAAAAGCACACTATATTAAATGTATAAAAGCACCCATTAAGCTGTATTGTTCTCATCCTCAAAGGGTTATGAATGTGGAATATCAATGTTATGACTGTATCTTTAGATAACTGTTTTATGTGAACATCATCCTTCAGAATTATTATCAATCTCTTACAAAAAGTAATACTGTAGTGAATTACTAGAAAAAAAATTTCCACAATCAATAACCAGTCAAGATTAAAACAATAAAAAGCAAAGAACAGGACATATATCATTTTATAAAAATTCACATTTCTTTAGTTTTTGGTATTTTCCTAAGACATACGCTCTCCTTCCCTGCACTGCAGATAAACAGGTCTACTTTTAAAAACTGATACTAGGCCAGGTGCAGTGGCTCATGCCTACACCCAATACTTTGGGAGGCTGAGGTGGGAGGATCAGTCGAGCCCAGGAGATTAAGACCTGCCTGGGCACCATGGCGAAACCCTGCCTCTACAAAATACAAAAAAATATTAGCCAGGTGTGGTGGCATGCGCCTGTAGTCCCAGCTACTTGTGAGGCTGAGAAGGGAGGATTGCTTGAGCCCAGGGAAGTCAAGGTTGCAGTGAGCCGTGATTGCACCTCTGTACTCCAGCCTGGGCAATGGAGCGAGATGCTGCCTCAGAAAAAAAAAAAACAAAAAAAAACTGTTAGTATATATGAACAGCAGAACAACTTATTTCTAATACAAAAAAAAACTTCATTTATGAGTTGTTCTGCTATCTAAAATTAGACTTCAAATATTCCAAATACTCGAGACTCTAACATTTTCACAAAATTGTAAAATGCTCAGATGACATGAACTATCAAATACAATATTAAACTAGTATTTCAAAAGAGCAGAAGAAAACTTGTCAGAAGAAAGGCCTATGCTGAAAGATCACTGTATTACCATATACAAATCTAAACTATCTACAATATATGGCAAAAATAATAATATGTCCCCACAACCAGGATTTGATACTTTGATTTGACACATACTAGGGTCTGGCAATTGTCACAACAAAGCTATTAGAAATGTTCCTCAAATCAAAGTATTTATGTACAGTCTATATAATCCAATTGTGGTATTAATTAAAAAGCCTACCCTGTAGGAGTAAAGGTAATTAACTTATTACATAAGTCTGTCTTTTACCATTGCTAATCATGATATTTAAGAGCACTGTGTGTTATGGTTCCTTTCAGGATTATCTAGACATAGTAAGCTCCAAATCTTCTGTGTTACGGCCCCGAATATAGGAAATCTAAGCAAGTAATATTGTGAAAATTTTGGATACAGAATTCTTTATTTAAAACAGTGACTTAGCAAGGTTGAGAGCTGGTAATATTTTAAGATACAGTCTTCCTTTATATTTAGTATCAGGAAAAGCTATGTCAAATGTTTTATGTAAACTATACAGTAGACTAACTCTTGCTAATATGTTAATTACAATATACTGCATAGTGTTAATAGTAATATCCACTTCTCTAAGTCACAAAAGTCAAAGATGATGCATAAAGCACATTTTTTAATAAAAAATTTTAATTGGGAATTAAATGTAAGTAAGATAAAAGTAGATATCAAGCCTGCCAGACTTCACATATCTGGATGATATCTAAGCACTCATTAATTGTTCTATGCTACCTAGAATTATAAATCAAAGCATACTGTGGTAACTCGATGTGTTTCCATTTTATAAATTAACTAAAAATGATATAAAACATATTAAAACAACAAAAACGCTACCAACCATGTCTTTTCTAATTGAGACAAGAAATACCAGAACTGGAAAGACCATGCTGTCATAGAACACATGTGTAAAGATGAGTTTAAAAGTCTTTTTTTGGAGTTTTTCTAAGAGTTGAGAAAATCATGTTAAACCTAAAATTTTAGTGAAAACATTAATTTTAGCTGTAATAAAAACACTATGAATAGACATTTATGAATAGATACCGAAAAACTTGGGGAATAATAAACAAAGCAGAATTCATGGTTACCATATTTACACATACTCTTTGTTGTGTTTCAGTGCCACATGATCTGATTCAAAGTAATAAACATCAGGATCATCATCTTCCTCTTCTGTAATGTGCTGACTGGCACTCTCTTTGGCAGATGGCAAATGTCCAATATTGAGTCTTGCCTCTGAGGGCAGTTTACTTAGTCCTTCACTTCCACAATTTTGAGAGTCACAACATATCCCTTTTTCATTTTGAGAAATTTCACCAGGATTTGTGGGAGACTGACTTACATTATCACTAACAGTTGCATTTGTTTCATTAGGACTAAGATTATTCTCCTCAAATTGTCCATTTTCTCTGTAAGGAGAACTGTTTTTAGTAGGACTACCTCTGGTAGGGGCTGCCCTTCGTGGTGAGGTTCTCAGAGTATAACGATGTTCTTGAGGTTCTGATAAAGACATCATTTGAGTTGAAACACAGTCTAGAACAGAAGATGGTTCAGGTTCTCCGGAGGCTGGCATACTCTCAAGACTTGTGTCCACGTTCTTACTGGTGCTTTCTTTACACTGCTCTTTTGAGGCACTGCTATCTCCCACCACATCTACTTCCTCCTCAGAATCCCTTAAAGATGACTGAGTTTCAGAAAAGGGCCCTGCAGCTGGCTCAGTAGTCAGCTGATTAACATGTTCCACAGGCAGGCAGGCAGTTACTATTTTGTGGTCCTCCAACTTGACCTGCACTTGTGAATTTGTGCAAGGCACGTTATGGTCTATATAACTGTCCTCCTTCCTACTATCAAGGAACATTGAAGTTTGGGTATCCGAATCCCCATTTTCAGCTACTGATTTTTCCTGTAACACATAGGAACCAATGCTATTTTGTTTAGTGTTCCCATCAGGCTGACAGTCATCACAGTTTATAACAGCTGAATCACTGTCATCGACACCATTGACAGCCAAATAGCCTGTGATTTCTTCAACTACTGCAGAATTAAGTGGCCCTTCCTCACTGACATTCACCTTTTTAATTTCCCTTTTCTCACAATCATCCAGTATAAGACATCGACAAGCTCGTTTAGTCCCTTGAAAATCTGCATCATTGTCCACTACTGTACTCCTCTGTTCTACTGACTCCTTGTCTGATTTTATAGGTGAATCTTCTTCTGAACTGTTTGGTGCTTCAGATCTAAGACAACGCTTAATTCTTTTTAAAACTGGTGAAACAGGTTCTGTTTGCCTTCTCTCACAATTTTCTATAGCCTGCCTTTCTATGTTATCCTTTTCTGAAGAAGAAAGTCCTCTTTTCCTAGGGCTTACCCATGATTCTCGGGTACTCTGCTGTTTTAAATCAGTGGTTCTCCCATTATTATTTCCTTTCTGAATTGGCACAGGCTCTGGTCTCTTCTTTGGTGATCTTGATCGTACTTGAGAGTTAGAAGAGATTTCTTCAGGATGCGCAATGCTACGATTCCTTAAAGTTCTACCACAAAAAGATTCATCCAAGCCGTTTAACCCCACTGTTGATCTTGTAACACGAGTAGATCGGGAAGCAGCCATACTATGGCAAGTCCCTACAATACGGTCATCATGATCCACTCATTGGGAAACCTTCAAAAATGTAAACAAAATAATGAGAAAAAGGTAACAGTTAATATACCTAGAACGAAAGTATAAAGCTATAACTTTTTTAATCCAAGTATACTCGGACATTATGGTCTATATAACTGTCTATATAACTGCCAATATTAAATTATGTGACAAAAATTCTTTAACATTTCCAATAATGATATAAATTATAGCTAACAAGTATACACACTTAATATGTTCCATGAGTCTTTCTATATGACTTACACACATCAACTCACTTAAGTCTCATAACAACTCAGATAGGTACTACTGTCATCCCTACTTCACGAATAAGATTAAGGCACACTCTGAGTAATCTATCCAAGGTCACAATTCTAGTAAGTGGCAGGGCAGGACTCTAGAGACCATACCTGACTCACTGTGTATTTGCCTCTCAGATAGGCATAAAATACCCAAAAAATATCTATCCTAAAGATGTGATTTCATTTTGGTCATTAAAATAATAATCTTGAACTTATATAGCAGCTATCTTTCAAAAACTATTTCAATCATTTCTCGTGTTCTTTCAAAATGTCCCTGGTATATAGAAAGGTAGGCTCTCCTCTCTTTTTAATTTACTTTTGCCAAAATGAGTTTCAGATCAAATCCCTTAATAACTAATAATCTGGCATCCAAAAAATTTTGCTTGCAGTATTTTTCATAACTAAATATATAAAAATCACAATGCTAGCTTGCATTGGCTAAGAACAAAACAAAGCAAACCCAAGCCTTCCTAGTCTCTAGATAAAAAGCCATAAATTAGTAGGTGAAAGGTAGTGTTCCAAAGACCAGAAAAATGGCAAAGAAGCCTCTGAAGCAAATACTCATATTTAAGAAATTAAGACTACTCATATAATCCCACCCTTTCCTTCTTTGAACTCCTGTGTATAGCATATGCCAGTGCCAGTTTTAATGTGTGGTTTGGGAGATGAAAAGGTATTCTGGTGTGGATGCTTGAGGTTTATATGACAGAAATATAAGGGATATAGAAAAATGCCTGGATTGATCCATTTGGGTAAACTAGTGAGTTGGTGATATTTTCCAGAGGCTCTCCCATCAAGCAAAATAAAGGAGCTGTTAACATTTGAAGTCTCTATTCCCCTGCTCCTCTTCTGTTTAGTTTTCACAAAGTACCCCGTCATTTTACTGCCTAACTTTGAGTGAGATGCAGGACGATTAGTTAGAGAAAGAGGCCAGTGGTGGCAATAGTGCAAAGTTTCACAGTCCCTTCCTCCTGCCTTTGGTCATCAACAGTCTCCCTTCTTATGTAAACCTCAAAATGCCATTCTGACTCCTCTCCCTAAAAATCAAACACAATCTCTCCTTTGCTTCAACAAGAAGTATCTAATAGTGGAAAGGCTGGAAGAATTACAGAAGACACAGCAACATGCTACCACATATAAAAAAGAAACACTAAAGGAAATAATCTCCCTGTTCCTGCCTGCTGACAAGTGAGAAAGTACCCTGTAAATATTTAAGTTGGCTGAATTTAGTGTTGTCTCAGAGTATGGCATGCTTTTAAATTTTTAATTAACAATTTTTTAAAATCTTGTAAGAATCACAAAACCAGCCCTGGAATTAAAGCATGGTTATTTGTTCTAGAGAATTTCATAGCAATCAAGTGAACAATAAGTACGAGACACCAATCAGAACTTAGAAACACATTTCTTACAGTAGTAAACTTTTATTGTTTGGGGGATTCCTTAAAAGAACTGCTGACATTTAATTCTCATTTGCTAATAAATTATCATTAAGATTACAATCTTTCTGTTTTTTTCATGGGTAACAAACACTGAGTGTCCCATAATTTTCCACTTTTAGTTATAAAACATTTAAGTTAAACTTCAAATGATGTTTTAGAAGAACACAAACTGGCCAGGGACAGTGGCTCATGCCTATAATCCCAGCACTTTGGGAGGTTGAGGCAGATGGATCACTTGAGGTCAGGAGTTTGTGACCAGCCTGGCCAACATGGTGAAACCCCGTCTCTACTAAAAATACAAAAACTAGCAGGGCATGGTGGCACATGCCTGTAATCCCAGCTACTCGGGAGGCTGAGGCAGGAGAATCACTTGAACCCAGGAGGCAAAGGCTGCAGTGAGCCAAGATCACGCCACTGCACTCCAGGCTGGGCAACAGAGCGAGACTCTGTCTCAAAAAAAATAAAAAGAACATAAATTGAAATATATGAAAAGCAACTTGTTTCATGTATCCAAATCTGGCACTCTAAAATGTTAAGATTACTTATTTTTAAATATTAAATATGTATGTAAACACACAAAAAAGCATAAGACTAAGTTAATTTAATAAATAAAATGCCTACGAAATCTAATCCATATTATCTTTAATGCAAATTTAATTATACTCATAATTTATGGTTCAAAAATAATACTGGCAATAGAAATACTTTATAAACACAAAAAAGAATCTGTTAATCTTTACTTCTCAAAATGCAATCCCAATTAAGGGCCTATAAACCTCTTCAATTATTCCAATAATCAGTAATAAGACTTCCTTAACCTTTTCTTTCCACACCAATCCGAATGGGAGCAAAATCTGCCTTGCAGTACAAACTTCTCAAAGAGAGACTATTTTGGATGAAATGAACCTATTATTAGTAGTACTAAGAATCTGTTTTTTATACATATAATTTTTGCTAAAAAAACATCACCTATAAGCTGGTCGTGGTGGCTCAAGCCTGTAATCCCAGCACTTTGGGAAACCAAGGTAAGTGGATCACTTGAGCCCAGGAATTCGAGACCAAACTGGGCAACATGGTGAAACCCTGTCTCTACTAAAAATACAAAAAATTTATCCAGGTGTAATGGCGCATGCCTGTAGTCCCAGGTACTAGGGAGGCTGAGTGGGAGGATCACCTGAGCCTGGGAAGTCAAGGGTGCAGTGATGTGACTGCCCTTCAGCCTGGGTGACGGGAGCAAGGCCCTGTCTTGAATGAAAAAAAAAAAAAATCATATATAGTGAGGCCTATCTTACTTCTTCACCATTCTACTGATTAAAATATGAAAACACTGATTAATATGAAAGTTAAATAAAATATGAAAACACTGATTAATATAAAAGATTAAGTCTCTTTTCATTTCTTCTACACCCTAAAAATGCTTTCATTTCACTCAATAACTAGAACAAAGCCCTAGTTTTAAGATTCTCAAATTCTGTGCTATTGGGCTGTACTGAAAGATAACTTGATTTATAACAAGGATCCTTGTGGTACCTCAGACTCTTGCAACTCAATCATGGGCATCTCCTGGAAGCTTGTTAGAAATGCAGAATATGAGGCCCTGCCCCAGACCTACCAGTGAATTAGGTTCCTAGGTGATTCATGTATGTATTAGGGTTTGAGAAACACTGCCTTAGGCTACTGAAGTCAGACAGAATTCTACTAAGAGTCATCAAGTTTCAAACTAAATTAGACCTATTTATAATATATCCTTTAATTTCTTACTGGATCCTAATAATAAAAAAAAAATACATAAGGCCAAGGAAGCACCAAATGGAAGACTATAAAAATATCTTGCCTGAAATTAACATGTGATGTGCACTTGAGGTAATAAACTGGTTAAAATTATTAAGATCAGAGTTAAACAAAATTTTGCTAATCTTCCCTCTGATGAATTTTTTCTGTTCTAATCTTTTTCTTCATATCTTTTCTATTTTGGATAGGCATATATAAAAGGCACATACTTTCTATAATCATCTAATAAACTGAATGCAAAATTCAGTTAATAAAAAGGGACCAAAAATGTCTAGATTAGCCAGGCGCGGGGGCAGGGAAGTGGGGGCACCTACAGTCACAGATACTCAGGAGGCTGAGTCAAGAGGATCACCTGAGCCCAGGAGTTTGAGAACTGCCTGGACAATGGTGAGAGCCTATCTCTTAGAAAATAAAAAATAAAAAGTCTGTATTATCTCAACCAAGTCTCAACATTGTTTTGTCATGCTTAGCAAAATATTATAGACTAAAGCTGTTGTTTTCCTCATTTAAGCTGCATCACAAAAAGTTTCTTAAGAATACAATGAAGCTTAGAGTACAAAATTATATTTCTGCCAAATATTAAGGAATAAAAATGAACTTATTTACAAATTATCTCAGGAAATATCCCTGCTGGCTAACAAAATAAGAGGTATATGGTGAAAACCTTAGACAGCATCCATCTGAAATTAGAAACGCAATCACTCTAGTTTTAGAAATAAGGGAAGCCATTAATTAACATATTCATATGGGCAAAACCCAATCTAACAACTACACTGGAGTTTTTCCTATACATTATCTACCAAATAATGAATAGTGGCACTTTCTAGAATACAGAGGAAAGAGAATGTGGTCGGTAACTAGAATTAACCAGACTCCCTTCCTCTCTTCCCCACCTTCATGAATTATCATCCTATTGGAGGCCATATCTTAGAAGGACCAGTCAACCAAATCTCAACTTGTCCATTCATATTAAGCCCCGAATCCTACCTATGATTTCACATATCCTACCCACATATTTGCTGCTGAATTGCTCTCCCATAAATTTGAATCTACTGTTACCCAAATATAACTATAGGACTCTGAAAAACACTCTTTGAAGGATTATCAGCTATGTTTCAGGTCATAAATTTCCAGCTCCTGTGATCGTACCTGTAGAACTGTATCAATAAGAACTAAAAGGAATAATAATTATTAAACAAAAAAGGCGGCCGGGCGCGGTGGCTCAAGCCTGTAATCCCAGCACTTTGGGAGGCCGAGACGGGCGGATCACGAGGTCAGGAGATCAACATGGTCAGCTAAAAACACTTGGTTACAGCTAAGACTAGCCAAATGACACAGTTAAGGCCAAAGATATAAGTGGAAGTCTCTAG
>NW_012116921.1:1628456-1643203 GCF_000951035.1 Colobus angolensis palliatus
GACAGAGCGAGACTCTGTCTCAAAAAAAAAAAAAAAAAAAACAAAACAAAACAAAAAAGGCCCACCTAATGACATACTTCTCTAGCTATTTACTTAAGAGAAAGAAATTTCAAAAAGATATTTCAAAGACCTTGCCTATAAGTGTTTTTTCCCTACTATAATCACCAAAATGGTAAAGTCTATTTTGGGAATTGAGGAGCTGGTAATCTTCCATCACACCAATGTTCTAGCTAATATTTATCATCATAATATTTAGTTTTATTAAGTGAACAATTTTTAGTAAACTGGTCATGATACCAGTATATATTCACGTAGACAAACCAAAGTAAAAGGAAAAAAGAGCAAATGCAACTGGAAAGTGTTACCAATATGATTCTTTCTCTAGTTGTCTAGAATATAAACAAACTATTTAATAATGTTGAGGCCATGTTTGTCATGTAATTATTTTAAGACAATACCTCAGCAGTGCAATTACCACCATATCTATAATGTTAAAAGTAGAAGCATAACTGGTAACCCACTCATGCAATTCAACTTAAGGTTCTTAAATAGTCACCTCTTTGAAGTCTGGGAACTCTATTATGTACTGTCTTATATAAAAAGACTCTTAATTCTTTCTCATTAAGAGAAACTGATATATGACAGATGGTCAGTAGATTGGTAGGTAGGTAGGTAGGTAAGCAGGCAGACAAGCAGTCAGATAGACAAAAGTAAATGAAGACACACTTCAAAAGACAATCGGGAAAAGGAAGTCAAGGAATTTCATAATGCCTCCTGAGTCAAAAATTCCAACATAATCAGTCACTTCATTTATACCCCTGTTGAAAAAAATAAAGCGGGGAGGAATATTTCATTCCTAACCCATGCCCTATAGCTCCACACTCCTATAAACAGCCAGTCAAACTACAATTTGCCACACAGAGGATGTATGGAAAAATAACAAATCTCCCCATCTCAACAACAAAAAAAAAGAAGTCAAACTATAGTTGTCTTCACTACTGCAAAACTAAATAACTTACCTGTACAACCAAAGATCTATCATTGTGGAAATATAATCTCTTTTCCTTATATCCTGAAGGAGTTGGAGCTATGATCTAGAATGGAGCTTAAGCATCAGGGTTTCAGACTCTTTCAGCTTCAGCCATGGAGAATACTAGAACCTCCTAAATTTCTTTCTTTAAAATAAAATAATGAAAAAAAAGGATTAAAGAAGATGATGAACGTACACTAATAGATTTACTCCTTCTATAATAAGAAGAAATAAAGGTACAGAATCTGTTCACAGTGACATCGTTTATGCTTCTTGGTAACTCCGTAGCCTCGAGGATACTAAGAAACTGAAACGGGATTTTTAGAAATCATCAAAAGCAAATCAAAAAGATCCTGAAATATACCAAATCCTTACAACTCAATATTAGTTTGAACTGAGTCAAAATGTGACTTGCTCTTTTCTAGACACTGCTGTAAGGCAGTATTTTTTGGCAGTGATCTAAAGATTGCCCTTGAAAACATTTCTCATAACAGAATTTATAATATCATCTCTTACTCTGGTCCTAGAGGACTTTCCAAATTCTCGACATCAAGTATACATAACCATTTAGGTTATGCATAAAAGAATCACACAAACAACCAAATCTTCTATACCCATAGGATAACCTGGATGCTTATTAAAGTGCTACAAAATTCAATTACAAAAGGACATTTTTATTATTTTTGGCATATGTATTTTTTACAAGAACAAGAACAACAAGGATTTTCCGGTTTTAGTACCCAATTCGCCAGATAATTTAATTAATCTAATCACATTTCATTTCTTAGAACAGTCTGGTTAATTTTTACTTTATAATAATTTATTATGATATCCTTTTCAAAGAATGTACAGGCCAGGCGCAGTGGCTCACACCTGTAATCCCTGCACTTTGGGAGGTCAAGGCAGGTGGATCACAAGGTCAGGAGTTCAACGCCAGCCTGGCCAACATGGTGAAACCCCATCTCTACTAAAAATACAAAAACTTTAGCCAGGCATGGTGGCATACACCTGTAATCCTAGCTACTCAGGAGCCTGAGGCAGGAGAATCGCTTAAACCTGGGAGGCAGAGGTTGCAGTGAGCCAAGACCGCCCCATTGTACTCCAGCCTGGGCAACAAGAGCGAAACTCAGTCTCCAAAAAAAAAAAAGTACAATCTGGCTAAATGGGTTACTATAAGTGCCCATCCGAAAACAAGGAAGACGACTAAAAAAAGACCAGTAGATGTTTATGATAGAAACTGTCACTTTATTATAAGCATAAAACTAGATATTATAATAATGATACATTTTGGGGGAAGTATTACAACTTAAAGACTGATATAATTACAAAATCTTGTAATGACTAGGCAGACTTACTGCCTAGTAAAAGTAGGTTACTGCTCTATTCAGCTAGAAAGGGAATAGGGCTAATAATATCTAATATCTATAGACGCCATCTCTCCCAAACATGCCCTGGAAATGCTTTAAAAACCACTAGGTAGGAAAATTGTGTAATAACCATTTAATACTACAGTACACTAAGAAATGTTCTAAGTTAACATGGGGAGAAACTCAGTGAAAACACGATCCTACAAAAAGTAACCCTTGACTTGAAAATCTACTCTTCTTATAACAGACTCGAAGTGCCAACTCCCTTGTACCAAACACTGAAGCCTTTCACAAACATGGCAAAACATTATATTCTACAGTGTGTGATGGTAGTAGCAATCATCAAAAGCAAAGAGCATCTACAACTTAAAGTATATCTCTGAGCATACTGGAATGTGCCCTAGTAGCAGTCTATCAAGTTCTAATCAACCACATAACTACTCTATTTGAATAGAGTTCACTATAGGAACATTATCCACTACGATATTTAGCAGACAAGAACATCTGCAACTGTTATTTTCACAGAGCTGATACTTACAGCTGAGCTCTATTGGCATTAAGATAGACAGGATCCTGCAGTGTTTTGTAAAAGCCTGATACACTGAAAAAGAAACTTCAATCAATTACTTCTAACTAAACCCCACTTGGCCTTAATTAAGATTACATTATTTTCTTACCTTTTAAAAAGCGTTTCGCCTAGTATTTGATCCCCACGCATCTGTATTTATCTGTCATCACTGTTAATTGTCCATGTTACACTGAGACTTCAGGTATTATTTATTTATATGGTCGTACTAGAACAACTTGATATCTGTGAAGGGAAACCATAATATAATCACTATAGATGTGTTACGGTTTACAAATTTGTGAATAAAAGTGGTAATATTTCCAAACACTTATATAATACACTTCATTTTCTACTAAACTTCACAAATAATTCCTTACATTTAGCTGTGAAATATGTGTCTTCAACAAACCAAGATGATTGGCTAACACTTCCAAGTTCTTCTCAGAGAGCACCCACATACAAGTTTTCTAAATTTAATTCTAAACTTAAATCCTTACAAATTGAAGAGCTCCTCAGGTACCTTTTCTTACTACCAAGATAGACATATGTCATTTTCCTTAAGTCTACAATTGCTCTCCATTAATACAAAAGTACTTTTTTATGTATTTTGTATTTTACAGAATAAATCTATAATGCTTAAAAATGAAGTAAAAAAAGATAATGACTGTCCTTTAAATGTCACTTTAAACATCTGATACCTTTCTCAAGTAATTTTGGAAGTAAACAGAAAATAAATGTTATTTAAAATAAACTGAGATATAGCTGCACAAACATTCCTTAAAGGTAAGCTTCTTAAAACAGACTTGGTGATGATTACAAGTCTGAGAAATAGATACACACACTTATAATGATGACCAAAAGCACTGTACAGAATTTTAAATAATTTTAACCAGTTTATTGGTGAAAAAAATGAGCTACAAAAGAACGTTCATTCATACATATCAAAGAAAGCAGCGTATGAATGGCATTCTAAAACATTTCATCATGCTGTACCACTCCACTACACAGTAAAAAGTACAAATCTACATGGAAAATAGAGATAACCTGGCGAGGCATGGTGGCTCATGCCTGTAATCCCAGCACTTTGGGAGGCCAAGGCAGGAGGATCCCTTGAGCTCAGGCATTCGAGACCAGCATGGGCAACATAGTGAGCCCTCTTGTCTACAAAAAAAAATGAACAAAATTAGCCAGGCGTGGTTGTGTGTGTCTGTAGTCCCAACTACTTGGGAGGCTGAGGTGGGAGGATCATCTGAGCCCAGGAAATTGAGGCTGCAGTGAGCCGTGATCGTGCCACCGCACTATAGCCTAGGCAACAGAGTAAACCCTATCTCGGAAAAAAAAAAAATTTTTTTAATGCAAATGCAGATAACCTTACACATGCTTTCTGGATAAAGTTATTAGGATTGTCAACCATTCAGATATTCTCAGTGAGAAGTTTCATTAACAACAGAGCGATTAAAAAACTATTATCTATCCTCAAACACAATTCCTTATTCATTTTCAAACATTAAAAATATATAAGTAAAACCATAAAAAAATTAACACTTTGGGATGACAAGGCAGAAGGATCACTTGAGCCTGGGAGTTTGAAACCATCCTGGGCAACAAAGTGAGGTCTCATCTGTACAACAAATAGAAAAAGGTAGCCACGTGTGGTGGTGTGCACCTGTAATCCCAGCTGCTAGGGAGGATCCTTAGAGCTGCAGTGAGACCTGATTGCATCACTGCATTCCAGTCTGGGTGACAAAGAAAAAAAAAACACACACACACAGATCTAACTAATTTTTAAGTTTAAAAATTGTCATGCCCTCTCTTGTACCAAAAGCAAGGAAATTAAACTAGCCAAAACTCTTATAGCCCCTATACTGTGTTCTTCATTTCATTCAATATACATTTCAAACTTAAGCATTCTGCAAAACTGTTATATGCTTTCTGCAGCAGAAATACTTCTTTGAATTATGACAATACACAGTAATTTTTTTCATTTGAACTATTAACTACAGTAACTTACTTCTAGAAGTTTAAAAAACAGCATTTTGTCATTTAAAAAGCATACAAAATGGAAAGCAAACTATCTAAGTCCTATTCCTAAAGCCATCTTATTTATTCCCTTGGAACAGAGCTTTGCTTGTTTTCATGTACTAATAAAATTCATTGACTATTCAAGCGTTCCAAAAGCAAACCCAAAACCAATCTTTACTGAAAGAATTACTTTTCCTACTTCTTGCAGTCTTAACACTGGTACTACTGTATTAAATAGATTACATGATCTCAGATTCACAGCACACATGTAATCACTTAAAAAGACTACGTAAATCTCACTAGAAGATACAGCTCTAGTGATATAACCAGGATATAAGCCACACAACTTACTATTAAAATAAAACAATGAAGTTCAAAGCTAACCACAATCCCTAAATTTTCGGGCAAAATTTTTTTTAATTTTATAAGAGCTTGGAAAAAATTTAAAAGGAAGGTCATACAACAGAGTTATATTTATTACCTGATTCTTATTGTAAGTGAAAATACCACATATGGGCACTATACCATGATTTTAAATGATTTTATAAGAAAGAGACATTCAATTCAATGTCAGTTGTAAAAAGCATTAAGATACGGTCAAAGACACAAATACCTTTCTTTTTTTCTTTTTTTTTTGAGACAGAGTTTCACTCTTGTTGCCCAAGCTGGAGTACGATGGTACGATCTTGGCTCACTGCAACCACTGCCTCCTGGATTCAAGTGATTCTCCTGCCTCAGCCTCCCAAGTAGCTGGGATAACAGGCGCCTGCCACCACGTCCATTTAATTTTTGTACTTTTAGTAGAGATAGGGTTTTGCCATGTTGGTCAGGCTGGTCTCAAATCCAGACCTCAGGTGATCCACCCACCTTGGCCTCCCAAAGTGCTGGGATTACAGGCATCAGCCACCACGCCCAGCCCAGAAACACCTTTCCTAGATAATTAAGCTTTCACAGTTACTTGCTTTAAAGAGCTGAACCAAATTTTCATTTGGTACAATAATCAAAGAAGAGTACCTTTTTCTGACTCCCTAAATTGCTCAGAACTACATGTTCAGTGTCTTGGATACCTTCTACAGATTTCCAAAGATAAGCCTATTTCACAGTCAGCAGAAAGATAGTAGGAAGAGTATAGGATTTGGTGGAGGAGACAGAAATGTGATTCTCTGTCATCAATAATTATTTCACCACGCGCAAGTCACTTTGCCTATCTGTGCTTTATCTATAAAACGAAAGACATATCTGCCTACTACCTCTCAGAGTTATTGTGAAGTTCGAAAGAGATCACATCTGTGAAGTACTTCAGGTTACTGACTCCCAAATTTTAGTGTGTCTAAGAAATACCTGGACCCAACCACGTCTTAAATTAAGATTCAGAAGGCCTGAACACAAATGCATAAATTTTCATTATCAATTAAGCACTTCAGGTCACTCCAACGTATGGGCTCTCAGTGATGATCATACTTTGAAAAAACTACATCAGATTCTTCTAAAACACTATAGTGTTTGGGCTGGGCACGATGGCTCATGCTGGTAATCGCAGCTCTCTAAGAGACCGAGGCAGAAGGATCACTTTGAGGCCAGGAGTTTGAGACCAGCTTGGGTAACATGGCAAGACCCTGTCTCTACAGAAAAAAAAAAAAAAAGAAATGCACACAATAAATTAGTGGAGCATGGTGGTGTGCACCTGTTGTAATCCTAGCTACTCAGGAAGCAAGAGGCCTGGAGTTCGAGGCTGCAGGCTACAGTAAGCTATGATCACACCAATGCACTCCAGCCTGGGCAACCAAGTGAGGTCCTGTCTCTAAAAAATTAATTAATTAATTAAAAGAAATAAAACTTCAGTGTTCATAAGCATTAAATCTAGGTACATGTTTAAAATACAAATTTCTAGCTAGGCGCAGTCACACATGCCTATAGTCCCAGCTACTTGGGAGGCTGAGGGAGGAGGACTGCTTGAGTCCAGGAGTTCTAAGTTGTAGTACACTATGTCAATCAGGTGTCTGCATTAAGTTTGGCATCAATATGGTGACCTCAGGACAGCAGGGGACGACCAGGTCGCCTAAGGAGGTGAGAACGGGCCCAGGTCGGAAACACAGCAGTTCTAAACTTCCATGCTGATCAGTAGTGAGACTGCACCTATGAACAGCCACTGCACTCCAATTTGGGGAAAAGAGACCCTGTCTCTTAAAAAAAAATAAAAAATAAGAAGAAAATGAAATAAAATACAAATTTCTAAACCTCATCCTTAAAAATCCAGATTCAGGCCAGGTGCAGTGGCTCACGCCTGTAATCCAATACTCTGGGAGGCTGAGGCGGGTAAATTACCTGAGGTCAGGAGTTTGAGACCAGCCTGGCCAACATGATGAAACCTGTCTCTACTAAAAATACAAAATTAGCCAAGTGTGGTGGCACGTGCCTGTAATCCCAGTTACTCGGGAGGCAGAGTGAGAAGAACTGCTTGAACCTGGGAGGTGGTGGTTGCAGTGAGCCGAGATCGCACCACTGCACTCCAGTCTGGGTGACAAAATGAGACTCCATTTCAAAAAAAAAAAAAAATTCAGATTCCATAAACTTGGAATGAAGCATACAATCTTCATTTATCATCATTTAGGAGATTCAGATGTAAATGAGTTATGACATACCCTTTTAGAAATCCTAAACTAGATTCTTCCTCCTATATATTTCTCAAATTGTTCCTACCTCTGTAGTATCATCATCCATGACCAACCTTAGGCTATCATTTGAATTCACCCAAATGCCTTCTAATTAGTCTCTCTACTTTAAGTCTTTTTTTTTTTTTCTCTCTCTGAGACAGGGTCTCACTCTGTTGCCCAGGCTGGAATGTAGTGGCTCAATCACTGCTCACTGCAGCCTTCAACATCCCAGGCTCAAATGATCCTCCCACCTCAGCCTCCTAAGTAGCTGAGACTACTGGTGCATGCTACTACACCCAGCTAATTTTTGTATTTTTTGTAGAGACAGGGTTTCACACCATGTTGCCCAGGCTAGTCCTGAACTCCTGGGCTCAAGTGATCCTCCCACCTCAGCCTCTCAAAGTGCTGGGATTACAGACGAGAGTTACTGCACCCAGCTCTGCTTTCATTAAGTCTTATCTTTTAAAAATGCATGATCTACAGAATGATATGTCATTCTCCTATCTAAAACTCTTCCAAGAGATTTATGCTTCTTGCCAAGATAGAATAACAGGCATGAAACTTATGCTCCCACCTGAAACAACTAAAAATCTGGACCAAAAAAAATGTATGAAAATTATTTCTGACAAAAGAAACCAGACAACACAGGACAGTGATCAATGAAAGAGAAATAATAAATGGGGCAAAGCCTACAATTTACTTACTGGAGAATTTCTCCAGTTTACTTACTGGAAAATTTCTAAGCTGCAGAGAAAGGAAGGTGTCCCAAGCAAGCTCAGTGGTTTTCTGGAGTTAACATAATGAAGTGAGGAGTTTAGGGGAGGCCAAGGTAGCTACAGTCTCCCAGAACATAGTGCCACAGAGGAGAGAGCAGAAAGGACAGGCAAGATCTTAGATAATCTGCAGGGGACCTCCTTAAATTTTGAGCTGAGTACTGATCAGCAAAACAGGGAAAGACATCCACAGGCAAGAGTATGCCAGAAAACATGTAATAACTGAAGGGTAGGTGGTATGTAGTTTCTAGTTTATAGGGTTACTAATGTTTGTGGTATATAACTTCCACCACAGCCAATTTCAAGCTACCAACATATCAGTGAATGAGAATCTGAAAAAAATACATGGCAACACATTATACATTACATAGTGTTTCTACCATAAGAACACAATAAGGCTGGCTGCAGCAGCTCACATCTATAATCCCAGCACTCTGGGAGGCTAAGGCAGGTGGATCACTTGAGGCCAGGAGTTCAAGACCAGCCTAGCCAGCCAACATGGCGAAAACCCATCTATACTAAAAATACAAAAATTAGCAGGGCATGGTGGTGCACACCTGTGGTGCCAGCTACTCAGGAGGCTGAGGCATGAGACTAGCTTAAACCCGGGAGGTGGGAGGCTGCAGTGAGCTAAGATTGTGCCACTGAACTCCAGCCTGGCCAACAGAGTGAGACTGTCTCAGAAAGGGGGAAAAAAAAAAAAAAAAAAACAGGACCCAATAGATATAAATTACCATGAGTGCATAAAAATAGCAATATAAAATAATATAGTTACATGAGGTAATGAATTTTGAGCATTTACTATCTTTGTTCATAATAAGTGATTTAATTATAAGTTTATATAATTTAATTCCCTTAAGAATTAAGCTGGCTCACAAATTTCCTGATATTTTAACAACTAGCTCTCATGAGCCAGCTCGAGTATACCACCACACGTGGTTCACATAGTCGGGAATAACTGGTTAGCCTACTAGCCACAGTAGAAAACCTCATAATTCGTGGGACATAAAGTACAATGCTCAGTACCACACTGCATCAGTAGTGGTGCAAACTGAGCTCTAAACTAAAGACTATTCTGGTCTCACCTAACAAAGAGAAAAGCAAGCCTCAAAAGGATAAAGCCATTTCCAATGAACTCCACTGTGTCCCAGAACAGAGCCTAAGAATATTTATGGGAATTAAAAAAAAAAAAAAAAATCCAGCACCAAACAAGGTAAAATTGAGAATGCCTGGAATCCAATCAGAAATTACCAAACAGGCCAAGTGTGGTTCACGCTTGTAATTTCAACACTTTGGGAGGCTAAGGTGGGCGACTGCTTGAGCCCAGGAGTTTGAGACCAGCCTGAAACACATGACAAGACCCCATTTCTACAAAAATTAGCCAGATGCGGTGGCACATGCCTGTAGTTCCAGGTTCTTGAGAGGCCAAGGTGGGAGTTTTGCTTGAACCCAGGAGGCTGAGGCTGCAATGAGCCACGATCATGCCCCTGCACTCCAGCCTAGGTGAGAGTGAAATCTTGTCTCAAAAAGAAATCATATGAAGAAGCAGGAAAATACCACTTAAAATCAGAAAAAGCAATCGACAGAAAAAGAACTGTACATGACAGTCACTAGACAAGAATATTAAATCAGTTATAACTGTAGTTCTTATGTTTGAAGTGGTAGATGGACATATTAAGCATGCTAAGGAGAGATACAGGAGTCTTTTTAACGCAAATTGATTCTTCTACTTAGAAAAATACCAAGTTTGGAATGAAAAATATTCTGCGATTAGACACTGAAAAGAAAAGGTCAATCAATCTGACGTCATAGCAATAGAAACCTAACAGATAGAAACAAGAGTGGAAACAAAACCATGAATGAGATGTAGAATATCATCAAAACGCCTATAACATGGGTAACTGAAGTCCCCAAAAGACTGAAAGAGAAACAGAAAAAATATTGGAAGAAATGATCCCAAACTTTGTAAATAGGATGGAAATGACGAATTCACAGATCAAAGAAGCTCAATAAGCTGGGCATGGTGGCTCAATGCTGTAATCCCAGCACTTTGTGAGGCCAAGGAAGGTGGATCACTTGAGGTCAGGAGTTTGAGACCAGCCTGGCCAACATAGTGAAACCATATATCTACTAAAAATACAAAAATCAGCCGGGAGTGGTGGTGTGTGCCTGTGGTCCCAGCTACTCGGGAGGTTGAGGCACAAGAATCACTTGAACATGGGAAGCAGAAGCTGTAACGAGGTGAGACTGCACCACTTCACTCCAGACTGGGTGACAGAGTGAGACTCCATCTCAAAAAAACAAAATACAAAGAAGCTCAATAAACCCAAGCACAAGAAACATGAATAAAACTCCAGTAAGCCAGCTCATAACTAAACTGCTTAAAAGTCAGTAATATAAAGAATATCTTAAAAGCAGAGAAAAACAACACACTACAGGCACAGAGAGGAAAGTAAGAATGACAGCAGACTTTTCGGTGGAAACATATGCCAGAAGACAGTAAGGTATATCTTTGAGGTACTGAAAACACTTGTCAACCAAAAATTCTACTCTCAAAAAAATGTGCTTCAAAAAATAAGGCGACATAAAAATTATTACAAACTTAAAACAGTAAAAGAACCCATCATAGACAGACACTCATTATACGAAATGTTAAAAGAAGTTCTTTAGGCAGAAGGAAAAGATGCTAGATGGAAGTCTAGATGTATCCAAAGGAATATAAAGCTCCAGAAATGGTAAATATTAAGATAACTATAAAAAACTTTTCCTGGCCGGGTGCAGTGGCTCATGCCTGTAATCCCAACACTTTGGGAGGCCAAGGTGGACGGATCACCTGAGGTCAGGAGTTCAAGACCAGCCTGACCAACATGGAGAAACCCCATCTCTACTAAAAATACAAAATTAGCCAGGCATGGTGGCGTATGTCTGTAATCCTAGCTACTCGGGAGGCTGAGGCAGGAGAATCACTTGAACCCGGGAGGCAGAGGTTGCAATGAGCCAAGATCGCACCATAGCACTCCAGCCTGGGCAACAAGAACAAAACTCCGTCTCAAAAAAAAACCAAAAAAACAAAAAAAAACACTTTTCCCCTTAGTTTTTAAACATAAATAACTGATAAAAAGATACCAATATACTGTACAGTTTATGTGGGAAAGGGGACATACAATGTAAGATTCTTATACTACATGTAAAGTTATATAACAGCACTCCAAGGTACGCTATGATAAATTAAGATGTATACTATAAATTTTAAAACCATCACTAAAAAGCAGATGAACACAGAAAAAGTAATAGTTAAACAGCTAACAAAAGAAACAAAGTAAGAACATGTTTTAAAGACTCAATCCAAAGGACAGCAAAATAAGAGAAGAAAGGGAACAAAGAGCACAAAGAAAAAATAAAAAGCCAATAGCAAAGTGATAGATTTAAACTTTATCAAAAATCACTTTCATACAGCCATTTCAACTGTAAATAGTCCAAAAATAGTTTCAAGCAGTTTAGTTATTTGGAAGCAGTTACTTGGAAGGAATAACAAAAAATGAACATAAAAAGATTCAAGTCATTTAAACTGTGACCACAATGAAATTAAATCAGAAATCAGTGATTAAAAAAATACATCTCAAAAATCCTCAAATATCTGGAAATAAATAATATGCTTCTAAATGACCCATTAAGTCAAAGAAGAAATCAAAGAGAATTAATGTAGCATATCAAAATATCTGGGGAGCAGCAAAAGCAGCATTTACAGAGAAATCTAAAGCAGTAAACATATGTTAGAAAAAAAGGAGGGTCTCAAATGATGTCAGCTTCTACCTTAAAAAACCAGAAAACAAAGGATGCTATAATCCACAGAAAAAGAAGAAAAAATAATAATGAGCAGAAATCAATGAAATAGGAAACAAAAAAGCAATAGAGAAAAATCAATGAACCAATAGCTGATTCCTTAAGAAAAATCAATAAAATTGACAAATCTCTAGATGGACTCATCAGGAACAAAATACAAATTATCAACATTAAGAAAGAAAGAAGAGATGTTGCTATAGATTCTATAGATGTTTTAAAAGATGGTTCTATAGATATTTTCCCAACAAGGGTACCAAAACAATTCAATGAGGACATAATAATCTTTCCAACAAATGCTGCTAGGACAACTGGATATCCACCTACAAAAGAATGACACTGAACCCCTACCTCACACCATATACAAAAATTAACTCAGGATGAACCAAATGTTCTTGGATGATAACGTTCTTGCCAAGCATCGTGGCGCACACCTGTAAACCCAGCACTTTAGGAGGCTGAGAGAAGAGCATAGCTTGGGCCCAGGAGTTCGCAACCAGCCTGGGTAAGACAGAGACCCCATCTCTACAAAAAATAAACAACATTAGTTGGGCAAAGTGGTGTGTGCCTGTGATCCTAGCTACTTGGGAGGCAGAAGTGGGAGGATCACTTGAGCCCAGGAGGTTGCACTGAATCAAGAACATGCCACCGCACCCCAACCTGGGTGACAGAGAGAGATAATCTGTCTTTAAAAATAAAATACGCTGACAAATCTTTGTGCAAATAGGTGCAAATCTTTGTGATCTTGGATTAAACAATAATTTCTTACATATGATGCTAAAAGCGTAACTAACAAGGACAAATGTGTGATTCCACTTACTATATGAGTTTACCTAAAATTGTCAAATTAGTAAAAACAAAAAGCAGAATGGTGATTGCCAGGGACTGAAGGAGGGGGAAATGTCAAGTCATTGCTTGATGAGTTACAGTTATGCAAAATGAAAAACATTCTGGAGATGGACCATGGTGATGGTTACACATTATATGAGACTGTATTTAATGCCTCTAACCTGTAAACTTTAAAAATGGTTAAAATGGGGCGGCCGGGCACGGTGGCTCATACCTATAATCCCAGTACTTTGGGAGGCCGAAGTGGGAAGATCACAAGGTCAGAAGATCAAGAACATCTTGGCCAACATGGTGAAACCTGTCTCTACTAAAAACACAAAAATTAGCCGGGAATGGTGGCACACACCTCTAGTCCCAGCTACTCTGGAGGCTGAGGCAGGAGAATCGCTTGAACCTGGCAGGCAGAGACTGCAGTGAGCCAAGATCGCACCACTGCACTCCAGCCTGGGCGACGAGAACAAACTCCATCTCCAAAAAAAAAAAGGTTAAAATGGTAATTTTTATGTTACATATATTTTGCCACAATTAAAAAATAAAAATTGAAAAAGCACAAGCAACTAAAGAAAAATACAGATAAACGGGGATCATCTAAATTAAAACCTTTTGTGCTTCAAAGAACTCAAGAG
This sequence comes from Colobus angolensis palliatus, assembly GCF_000951035.1. Lineage (NCBI taxonomy): Eukaryota > Metazoa > Chordata > Mammalia > Primates > Cercopithecidae > Colobus > Colobus angolensis. Next base: position 1,642,186 of record NW_012116921.1, read on the forward strand.
AATAAAAAGATAACTCACAGAATGGGAGAAAATATTTGTGATCATCTATCTATAAAAACCCTTACAACTTAATAAAAAGATAAACCTAATCTAAAAATGGGCAAAAGACTTAAACAGATATTTCTGCAAATAAGATACACAAATAGCCAATAAGCACATGAAAAAATGCTCAATATCATTAGCCCTCAGGGATATGCAAATCAAAACCACAGTGAGATACTTAACACCCACTAGTATGGATATAATAAAAAAGACAACAAAAATACATGCTGGCAAAGATGTAGAGTTATGTACACCCTCATACACTGCTGGTAGGAATGCAAAATGGTGCAGCTGCTTTGGAAAATTGTTTGGCAGTTCCTCAACAAGTTAAACATAGAATTACCATATGACCCTGGAATTCCATTCTTAGGTATACACCCAAAAATAAAGGAAAACATATGACCACACAAAAACTTGCTCAAAATTGTTCACAGCAGCATTATTCATAATAGTTATACAGTGGAAACAACTTAAATGTCCATCAACTGCTGAGTGAATAAACAAAACAAGGAATATCATATCAATACAATGAAATACTGTTAAGTCATATAAAGGAGTGAGGTATTGATAAACACTGGAACATGGATGAACCTTAAAAACATCATGCTAACTGAAGGAAGTCACTCACAAATGTTACATATTGGATGATTCCCATTTATATAAAATATCCTGAACAGGCCAGGTGCAGTGGTTCACACCTGTAATCCCAGCACACTGAGGGGCCTAGACAGGAGGATCACTTGAACTGCAGGAGTTCGAGACCAGTCTGGGCAACATGGTAAGATCTCGTTTCCACAAAAAATTAAAAAATTAGCCAGGCATAGTTGCACATGCCCCAGCTACTCAGAAGGATGAGGCAAGAGGACTGCTTGAACCTGAGAGTTTGAGGCTGCGGTGAGCCATGATCGTGCCACTGCATTCCAGCCTGGGCAAAAGGGTAAGATTCTGAAAGAAGAAAAAAAGGAGGGGAGGGGAG
>NW_012116921.1:1643332-1656833 GCF_000951035.1 Colobus angolensis palliatus
AAGGAAGGAAGGAAGGAAGGAAGGAAGGAAGGAAGGAAGGAAGGAAGGAGATAAGTGATTGCAGAGACTGTGGGAGGGAGGAAATAGTAGAAAGTGAGTGCTATAGGTATGGGGTTTCTTCTTAGAGTGACGCAAGTATTCTGCAATTAGGTACTGTTGATGGCTGCCCTATTTTGTAAATATACTAAAAATCATCAAATTGTACACCTAAAAGGGTGATTTTTATGGTTAAGCGTATATCTCATTTTTTTTTTAAAGATAAGAGAAAAGGCCAGAGGCGATGGCTCACACCTGTAATCCCAACATTTTGGGAGGGCAAGGTGGGCGGATCACCTGAGGTTGCGAGTTTGAGACCAGCCTGCCCAACATGGAGAAACCCCATCTCTACTAAAAATACAAAATTAGCCGGGCATAGTGGCGTATGCTTGTAATCCCAGCTACTCGGAGGCTGAGGCAGGAGAATCACTTGAACCTGGGAGGCGGAGGTTGCAGTGAGCCAAGATCACGCCACTGCACTCCAGCGTGGGCAACAAGAGCGCAACTCTGTCTCCAAAAAAAAAGATAAGAGGACATTACAAATAACTTCATGTCAATAAACCTAACTATTCAGATGAAATGGACAAATTCCATGAAAAACCACAAACTCCCCAAAACTCACTCAAGAAATTATTTCTTAAATATCCTTAAAGAAAGTGAAGTTATAGGTAAAAACTTAGCAACAAATAAATTCCAGGCCAAGGTGAGTTCACTAGTAAATTCTGACTATGCCACTTGATATACATTTAAGGAAAAAATAATCCTAATTCTACCCAAACTCTTCTAGAAAACTGAAGAGGAAGATTTCCCAACTCATTCCATGAGGCCAGCATTAGTCTAATTTCAAAACCAGACAAAAACATTACAAGAAAATTGAACTACAAACCTATATCCCTCATAAACATAGATGCAAAACTCCAAACAACTTTTTAACAAACCAAACCTAATAATATTTTTTAAATAATACACCATGACCAAATGGTGTTTATCCGCAAAATGTTAAGACTGGCTTACATGTACATAAGGATGGTTCAATGCAATTCACTCTATATTAACAGACTAAAAAAAAAAACTGAAAAGAAAAAAAAAACATAAGATCATCTATACAAACATAGAAAAGAGGTTTTAACACCAACCTACGGTGTTAGAATGCAGATGACAGAATTCTACGGTGACAGAATGCAGATCAGTAATTACCAGGGGATGTGGGAGAGGTGAGAGCAGCAGTAGGGAGAAATTAGAAAATAGTATGAGAAAACTTTGGGGACATGAATTTGGTAATAATCTTGATTGCAGTGATGGTTGCACAGTATACACATTTATCAAAACTTATAACAAATTATATACTTTAAACATTTACAGCCAGGTATTCCTCAATAAAGTTGTTTCAAAATAAATCCAAGAAACAAAACACTTTCAGAGATACAAGTTAAAATCTAAGCATCTTAATGGAGATACAAATTGTATCTGGCCTTTCCATCTCTAATTCTACTCTAAATCTTCCCCAGCAGCTAACCAGATCTAAATTTCAGTCTCATATCTCAGAGGTTTTCAATCACAGCAAGTATCAGAATCACCCGTGACATTTCAGAAAAAAGAAAATAGAAGTTTCTCATTCCACAGGTCTGGAATTCAGTACAGCTGTGATTTATTTTATTTTTTGTTTTTTTTTGAATTGAAACGAAGTCTCGCTCTGTCACCCAGGCTGGAGTGCAGTGGCACAATCTTGGCTGACTGCACCCTCCACCTCCTGGCTTCAAGCAATTCTCCTGCCTCAGCCTCCTAAGTAGCTGGGACTACAGGTGCCCACCACCACACCCAGCTGAGTTTTGTATTTTTAGTAGAGATGGGGTTTTACCATGTTGACCAGGCTAGTCTCAAACTCCTGACCTCAGGTGATCTGTCTGCCTTGGCCTCCCAGCCGAGCCATTGTGGCTGGCCACTTTTTGTCTTTTTAAAATTTTTTATTACTTTTAACTTTTCTGCTGAAAGACAGTATACATAAAGAGAAGTGCAAAATAATAAACCTATAGTTTGATGAACTATCACAAAATGTAGAGGTATGTATTATTTAAAAGTTCCAAAGATATGATGAACAGCCAAAAACGATTACCTCTGTCCCAAACATCTTTCCCTTCCTTGCTCACCTACCATTTACCTTGTTCTTTAAGTCACAAATCAGATGCACCCACCTACTCCAAGAACCTGTGTCCCCAGGGAACCCTGTTCATAGCTCTTACCATACCACTTGCCTTTAAAAAGTGTTTTTTTAACTTTTTAAAGGTAAGAATCCTTAAATAAATTATGTCCTGGAAAAAAAGAAAGTAAAGCTACTCTAGTTAAAAGCAAGGGTAAAGTGACTACAAGATAGTAAGTTTGCCTACCCTCCCTCAAACTATTCCTCCGCTAGGAATTTCAAGATTACTATTTACTACACTAATCTATTCACTTGTCTGTTTCATCCATTAAAACTGTTTTGTAGCAAAGCCTATCTTATTTTTCATTTTCTTTGTGCCTAGAAAACATTCATTAAACATTATTATTTGGACATTATTCAAACTAAGTATGGAGAATAAATCAGTAAGGTTATAAAAAATAGTCTGAAGGGGAACAGTAGCTGTACAGGCCTTGAAATAGAAATGGGCAAAACTGGAACAAGGCCAATGAGGCTGAAACCTAACAGGCAAAGGGAAAAAGTATCATAAAATGAGCTTTAAAGTAGACAGATGCCAGACCATAAAGGGCTCTCTAAGCTATAGCAGAAATTTGATGGGTTTGTTTGTTTTGAGATAGAGTCTCACTCTGTTGCCCAGGCTGGAGTGCAATGGCACGATCTCGGCTCACTGCAACCTCCGCCTCCCAGGTTCAAGCGATTCTTCTGCCTCAGCCTCCTGAGTAGCTGGGATTACAGGCACGCACCACCATGCCCAGATAATTTTATATTTTTAGTAGAGATGGGGTTTCACCATGCTGGCCAGGCTGGTCTCAAACTCCTGACCTCAGAGGATGATCTGCCTGCCTCGGCTTCCCAAACTGTTGGGATTACAGGCGTGAGCCACTGAGGTCGGCCTTGATCAGTATTTGTTTTATGTTTCTTTTTAAGTTTTATCTGGATTATTTATTCTATTGAAGTAAATGATGAGAATGACACATAATCCAACATACATTTTTAAAAGATTATTCTGGCTGCTGTGTGAATGTGAACTCAGTGCATAATGGGAGAGGAACAAGAGTACAATAATAAATGTGATCAAAGCCGGGTACAGAGGCTCATCATGCCTTAATCTCAACATTTCAGGAGGCAGAGGCAGGTGGATCACTTGAGCCCAGGAGTTTGAGAACAGCCTAGGCAACATGGCAAAACCCCACCTCTACAAAAGATGCAAAAATTAGCTGGGTGTGGTGGTGCACACCTATAGTCCCAGCTACTGGGCATGCTGAAGTGGGAGGATCACTTGAGGCCAGGAGGTCAAGGTTGCAATGTACTATACATAATTGTATACTATACATAATTGCATGTGCCATACTGTAGTGCAGTTTACTTTGCACCAGCATCACCACACACACGAGCACATTACAGTACAACTTTATAACAGCTACCACATCACTAGGCAATGGGAATTTTTCAGCTTTGTTATAATCTCATGGGCCCCACCAGGGTATATGCGATCTGTCATTGACCAAAACCTAATTATGTAGTATTTGTCTGTTCCACTCGCAACTAACCACTTACTTGCTGTGACCTGACAACCATTTCTTACTTGTGAAATTGGCGGGGGGCGGCGGGGGCAGGGAAGCATTCCTACCAAACAGAATTGTCCTAAGAATTAACTGAAATAAATCAAGTAGACTAGCCCCGGCACATAGTACAAAAATCAACAAATGAAATAATGATTGCCAGCATTTATTATGTGCAATATACCACATACTATATTATATATATATATATTATTTAAAACTCTCAAAAACCTATGGAAGCAGGTACTAATATTATCCCTATTTAACAGATGATAAAACAGAGGCTTAAGAATATTAAATACAGGAGGCCAAGGCGGGCAGATCACTTCAGCCCAGAAGTTCGAGACCAGCCTAGGCAACATGGCGCAATCCCATCTCCACAAAAAATTTCAAAAATTAGCCAGGTGTGATGTGATGACAGGCGCCTGTGGGCCCAGCTACTCAGGGGTCGAGGTGCGAGGATTCATCTTGAGCCCAGCAGGCTGAGGCTGCAGTGAACTGAGATCATAGCACTGCACTCCAGGACGGGTGACAGACTGAGACCCTATCTCAAAAAACAAATTTCCAGTATTGCAAAGCTAGTTAAGTGGCAGAATACAAAGTCTTATCCACTCTACTGACACTGTGCTTTACCATAACAAAGAACTTGCTCATTATATTTCCACAATCTCAAAAGTAGACAGCTGAGACATCATATTCATTTCCTAAATGGTATATGGCAACAGACTCAAGAAATGCCTATGATCACACAACTAATAAAGCCAGAATATGAAGCTAAGTCTTTTTTTTATTATTATTTTTGAGATGGAATTTCACTCTTGTTGTCCAGGCTGGAGTGCAGTGGCACAATCTTGGCTCACTGCAACCTCCGCCTTCTGGTTTCAAGCAATTCTCCTGTCTCAGCCTCCCAAGTAACTGGGATTACAGACATGCACCACCACACCCGGTTCATTTTTTGTATTTTCAGTAGAGACAGGGTTTCACCATGTTGGCCAGGCTGGTCTTGAACTCCTGACCTCATGATCCACCTACCTCAGCCACCCAAAGTGCTGGGATTATAGGCGATGCCTAAATTGAGTTCAATCTGTAAGACTCTATGGCTCTCTGCATTGTAATAATTCTATAAACACTTAGAATGAGGATCTTCTTACCATCTCATACCAGTTAGAATGGCAATCATTAAAAAATCAGGAAACAACAAGTGCTGGAGAGGATGTGGAGAAATAGGAACACTTTTACACTGTTGGTGGGACTGTAAACTAGTTCAACCACTGTGGAAAACAGTATGGCGATTTCTCAAGGATCTAGAACCAGAAATACCATTTGACCCAGCCATCCTATTACTGGGGATATACTCAAAGGATTATGTCATGCTGCTATAAAGACACATGCACATGTATGTTTATTGTGGCACTATTCACAACAGCAAAGACTTGGAATCAACCCAAATGTCCATCAGTGACAGACTGGATTAAGAAAATGTGGCACATATACCCCATAGAATACTATGCAGCCATAAAAAAGGATGTGTTCGTGTCCTTTGTAGGGACATGGATGCAGCTGGAAACCATCATTCTCAGCAAACTATGGCAAGGACAGAAAACCAAATACTGCATGTTCTCACTCATAGGTGGGAATTGAATAATGAGATCACTTGGACACAGGAAGGGGATCATCACACACCGGGTCCTGTTGTGGGGAGCCGCGGGGAGGGATAGCATTAGGAGATATACCTAATGTAAATGACGAGTTAATGGGTGCAGCACACCAACATGGCACATGTATACATATGTAACAAACCTGCACGTTGTGCACATGTACTCTAGAACTTAAAGTATAATAATAAAAAAAAAAAAAGAATGAGGATCTTCTTCCAAAAGAGGGGTATGTCTGAAAAATAGATACATGATCTATGACAAAAAAATTCCTCCCAATGGCCGTCAACATTCAAGTTTTCAAGAAGCTAAAATAGAGATTAATTTGAAAATATCAATAACAACTGTGCCCTAATTGTATGAAATTTGTGAGAAACCCAGTACTAATCAGAAGAAGAGATTCTGACAGGTCTATTACTGTTTCCTGTGGTATGTTTCTTGTTTAATAAATGATATCATTTAACAGAGAATTAGAGGTGAGAATTTAATACTTCTTTGTAAGTCATTCAGTCTCTCCTATAAAATCATTCTCTTTGTTCACAGAGATGGAAAAGATATCCATCTATCTATGGAGAGGCATGGGTACCAAATATAAGGCACTATATAAGGCCTGATGCCAAAAGGGCCAGTTATGTTTATTTCCTATTTATCTCCAACACTAGAAAACTTAAGAGAAGCAAGCTTAGTCCCTTTTCTATGCTTGTAACAGAATACCACAAATTAGGTAATTTATGGAAAATAAATTCCTTCCTTTCGTTCTTTTTAAACAGAGACAAGTTCTACGTTGCCCAAGCTGGTCTTGAACTCCTGGACTCGAGCAATCCTCCCACCTCTGCCCCTCAAAGTGCTGGGATTACAGGTATGAGCCACCACACCCAGCCAAGAAATTTATTTCTTACAGTTATGGAGGCTGAAGTACAAGGCCAAGGAGTTGTCTCTGGTGAGAGCCTTCTTGCTCAGGAGGATTCTCTGAAGAGATCTGAGGTAGCATAGAGCATCACAAGATGAGAAGGCTGAGTGTGCTAATGTGCTAGCTTAGGTCTCTCTTCCTCTTCTTATAAAGCCACCTGTTCCCCTCCCATGATAATCCATTAATCCATTAACCAATTAATCCATTAATCCATTCATGAGGACAGAGACTTCATGATCCAATCACCTCTTAAAGGCCCTACCTTTCAACAGTGCCATATTGGGGATTAAGTTTCAACATGAGTTTTGGATGGGACATTCAAACCACAGCATATCATAAGCCAATAAAAGAGTTAATATTTATATAATGTGATCAAGTAAAGGGTTTTTAAGATCAAAATTAATTTTCTTCTAGCATTACCTTTACTTTCATTGGGTTTAGTCAAGTTTAAGCCCCCTCAGCCATGTGAGGACACAGTGAGAAGACGGCCACTTATAAACCAGGAACTGGGCCCTTGCCAACACTTAGTCTGCCTTTGGACTTCTCAGCCTCCAGAACCATGAGAAGTAAATGACTGTTGTTTATTTGTACCCAGTCTATGGTTTTCTGTTACAGCTGCCCAAACAGACTAAGACAATAGCTAATGAGACAGACAGACAAGGCAGATAGATAAAACTCACCTTGCAGGTAGCAAAAAATAAAGCTGAATTTGTCAGCAGTCAAGCAACAGAAGCAGAGCACTAATATGACATTGTTTAAACATTCTGACTTAGCTCAGCCTGAATCCAGATAAATACCCTGGACTTTTCAGTTTCATAAAATCCCTTTGTTGATCTATGACTTAGAAGAAGAAATGAGATGAGAAGGCACCATATATCATTCTTAGGTCCAAACCAGCTTGTTAAATCCTGGAACAGACTAACTTGAAAATGATTATTGGACTAGCAAGATTGATTCATTTCAAGATACATTAGTTTAGTACATACTGTGTACTATGTACTTATCATTAAGACATAATCTCAGCTCTGGACAGCCATTCATCTTCAATGGACATTCATAAATGAAGCATAAATAATTCAGCAAGGCCTAGGTGAAATGCCTGATGTAAAAATCCATCTATATATTTTTACAAATGTTTCCCTTTCATCAACTTACAGTTTTCCTCACAAAGCTATATCTTATAGCTGTCTAAACTGTATACTGCATTTTGAAAATGCTTACAAAAAAATTTTACTTCTTTGCTTGCTTTAAATATTTTTAAAATTTGTCAATTAGTTAAATTTAGGAAAAAATTCAAAATTTCCATTAATTTAGTAATATTTATCCTTAAGGATGTTATTTAATGTCAGTTTTTTTTTAAGCCAGTCACAAGTATTAATAAATAACTACTTAATCCTCTCTAAAAGCCATGCTCCATCTGTCTTAAGAATTATCAATGGTTTCTGTCAACACAACAATCAAGAACAAGTAAGACTAGGAAAAGTCTTAAAAGCAAATAAAATAATCTAAATGAGACAAATGAAGGTAAAGATTCATAATGAGTTAGGATATTTTACCATTTCTCATGGGACAGAGTCCTCCCTGAAATACCTTTTGATATCAATGTCAAGGTCTGAATATCAAAATACTGAGACCTTGAATCTTATCAGATATGCACCACTGCTCTAAATTCTTGCATTTGTACTGTCTTCAGAGGGCACAAAAACTTTTCTCAGCATATTAACCAACCTCTAAGCTGGATTCTCTGCCACCTCTAAAAATCTATAGGACAGGTAAAGGAGTTCCCAAGCTAGTTTCAATATTTCAAAAACCCTAAGTGCCATAACAGATCATATATAGTTGATTCTCATAAAGTTGCCATGAACACTGAATTATCAAATACTCAATACTAAGAGAAATTCAGAGTGAAGTTCCTGCTAGCCTCTGATTAAAATATTTTCAACAGCCTAACAACACATATCCTTGTTTTATCTGTGCTTTTCTTTAAAAACACTTTTATTTGTTTATTTACTTACTTATTTATTACTTTTCGAGACAGAGTCTCACTTTGCTGCCCAGACTGGAGTGCAGCAGTGGTGAGATCTCGGCTTACTGAAACCTCCGCCTCCCGGGTTCAAGCGATTCTCATGCCTCAGCCTCCTGAGTAGCTGGGATCACTGGTGTGCGCCACCGGGCCCAGCTAAATTTTTTCTATTTTTAGTAGAGATGGGGTTTCACTATGTTGGCCAGACTGGTCTGTAACTCCTAGCCTCAAGTGATGGGCCCGCCTTGGCCTCCCAAAGCGCTAGGATTACAGGCGAGAGCCACCACGCCCAGCCTAAAAACACTTTTATATTGCTGATTCATAAACACTAACTCACAGTCAACAGCACTGTAACTTTTCATCACAGCCTTCTTGCACTTAGGAACACTATAGACAGCACTTTAGCACTACACTTAGGGGCAATTTTGAACAGTGAAACCACCTCTTAAAAAAAACGTGGGAAAGATGTAACACTAAGTAAATAGAAAAGACAGCTAGAACAAGAAGGCAGAGTGTCATTTTGTTTAACCTCATTTGGAAATGAGTACATCAAACAACTCAAATTTCACCACTCTGAACATGTCCACAAATGACTGCAAAAGTGCCAGACGTATTGATTTGGGGGTTACAAATAAGTTTTAGCCAGTAAATGAGTTCACAAACGTGGAATCCGAGAATAATGAGAACAGACTACAGTCATCCCTCAGTATACACGGGGATTGGTTCTGGGACTCCGAGTATAGGTAGCCAATAAACAATTTAACAAGCACTTAGTATCCAATAAATGTTAAATGAATGGATAATTATACAAAATACAATAATTTAGACACATCAACAATAAAAAGTACAAATATAGCTTACCCCATTTCAACAACCACTTAACATACTAGTGTAGGGCCAGGGGTGGTGGCTCACTCCTGTAATCCCAGCACTTTAGGAGGCCAAGGTGGGTGGATCACTTGAGGTCAGGAGTTCGAGACTAGCCTGGCCAACACGGCAAAACCCTGTCTCTACTAAAAACACAAAAATTAGCTGGACTGAGTGGTGCACACCTGTAATCCCAGCTACTCGGGAGGCTGAGGCAGGAGAATCTCTTGAACCTCAGAGGTGGAGGTTGCGGTGAGCTGAGATTGCGCCACTACACTCCTGCCTGGGCAACAGAGCAAGACTTTGTCTCAAAAAAATGAATGAAAAAACTAAAAAATAAAAAATAAAAAAAACAAATACTAGTGTATTCTCTTCCATTCTTATTTCAATGTGCATTTTTAAAATCAGAATTTACACAACACACACTTTCGGCATCCTGCATTTATTCCCCACTTAAGCCACATAATTAAGGGCTAAATTGTTTGGTTGGGATTTTTTTTATTTTTTAGAGACAGGGTCTCACTCTGTCACCCAGGCTGGAATGCAGTGGCGAGATTACTGTTCACTGCAGCCTTGATCTCCCAGGCTCAAACGAACCTCCCAGCTTAGCCTCCCAAGTAGCTGGGACTACAGGTGTGTGCACCACCATGTCCTGGCTGATTTTTTTTCTTCTTCTTCTTTTTAGTAGAGACAAGGTCTCCCTGGGCAACCCCAGGCTGATCTCCAACTCCTGGGCTCAAGCGATCCTCCCGCCTTGGCCTCCCAAAATGTTGAGATTACAGGCGTGAGCCATACCGCCCAGCCTAAAATTGTTAATGGCCATATAAAACCGTATACATAGTTTCTAATTTAACCATTTCCATTCTGTTAGGACATTGCTTCTGATATTTTACTATTTATTATTAAAAATGCTGTGATTAACATTCTTGCACACTCTGTGTCTGCATTTGATTATTACCTTAAAACAGACTTACTGGGTCATAGAATATAAATGTTTCCATCCTTGAAGGACACTGTCAGCTGGCTTTTAAGATAAAGCTTCATTTGTTAAAAATTCTAAATGCATTTTTAAATGACTATGCAAGAAAGTTCATTAAAATATATTTCTGAAGCATACTTTACATAGAAGACTTATAATAGGCTTTACTAATTTGCTATCACTCAACGTAGCTTTAAGTGTTTTTAGTATTACTAATGAAAGAAAAATGTCGCACAAGTATACATATGTAACAAACCTGCACGTTATGCACATGTACCCTAGAACTTAAAGTATAATAAAAATTAAAAAAAAAAAAAGAAAAATGTTTAATTTAGTTTAACTAATTTGATTATCTCATTGAATTTTTCTAAAATACTTAATCAATTTTTAAATTTAAAAAACCAGTTCAGCCGGGTGTGGTAGCTTACTCCTGCAATCCTAGCACTTTGGGAGTCCAAGGTGGGCGAATCACCTGAGGTCAGGAGCTCAAGATCATCCTGGCCAACATGGGGAAACCCGCCTGGCCAACATGGTGAAACCCCATCTCTATTAAAAATACAAAACTTAGCTAGGCGGAGTGGCGGGTACCTGTAATCCCCGCTACTTGGGAGGCTGAGGCAGGAGAATCACTTCAGCTCAGGAGCCGGAGGCTGCAGTGAGCCAAGATCACGCCATTACACTCCAGCCCGGGCAACAAGAGCAAAACTCCATCCAAAACAAAAACAAAAACAATAGAACAGAAAAACCAAGTAAATTTCCAATGCAATGACTAAAAGGGCTCTCAGAAGTTATTTAGCCTAGAAGACATATCCTAGTGGCTTTTCTGACACTTAGCTGCCCTGTCACAGAGGAATGATTAAGGGCACTGCAGTTAGATACCTGGTAACAAATTACAACCTCTCTGAGGAGAGATTAACTACTTTTCTCTTCCATGAAAGAAAAAGGCACATCAATCTTGAATAATTATCATTCCATATCAGATTATGGAACGTCTGGCATAAAGTGGGCACTCAAAATTGCTTTCTTTTTCCAAGTTAGAGGAGTCTCTTAAATCACAAGACACCCCATTTTCTTTTTTTTTTTTTTTTTTTTTTGAGACAGAGTTTCGTTCTGTCACCCAGGCTGGAGTGCAATGGCACGATCTCGGCTCACTGCAACCTCCGCCTCCCAGGTTCAAGCGATTCTTCTGCCTCAGCCTCCTGAGTAGCTGGGATTACAGGCACGCACCACCATGCCCAGATAATTTTATATTTTTAGTAGAGATGGGGTTTCACCATGCTGGCCAGGCTGGTCTCAAACTCCTGACCTCAGAGGATGATCTGCCTGCCTCGGCTTCCCAAACTGTTGGGATTACAGGCGTGAGCCACTGAGGTCGGCCTTGATCAGTATTTGTTTTATGTTTCTTTTTAAGTTTTATCTGGATTATTTATTCTATTGAAGTAAATGATGAGAATGACACATAATCCAACATACATTTTTAAAAGATTATTCTGGCTGCTGTGTGAATGTGAACTCAGTGCATAATGGGAGAGGAACAAGAGTACAATAATAAATGTGATCAAAGCCGGGTACAGAGGCTCATCATGCCTTAATCTCAACATTTCAGGAGGCAGAGGCAGGTGGATCACTTGAGCCCAGGAGTTTGAGAACAGCCTAGGCAACATGGCAAAACCCCACCTCTACAAAAGATGCAAAAATTAGCTGGGTGTGGTGGTGCACACCTATAGTCCCAGCTACTGGGCATGCTGAAGTGGGAGGATCACTTGAGGCCAGGAGGTCAAGGTTGCAATGTACTATACATAATTGTATACTATACATAATTGCATGTGCCATACTGTAGTGCAGTTTACTTTGCACCAGCATCACCACACACACGAGCACATTACAGTACAACTTTATAACAGCTACCACATCACTAGGCAATGGGAATTTTTCAGCTTTGTTATAATCTCATGGGCCCCACCAGGGTATATGCGATCTGTCATTGACCAAAACCTAATTATGTAGTATTTGTCTGTTCCACTCGCAACTAACCACTTACTTGCTGTGACCTGACAACCATTTCTTACTTGTGAAATTGGCGGGGGGCGGCGGGGGCAGGGAAGCATTCCTACCAAACAGAATTGTCCTAAGAATTAACTGAAATAAATCAAGTAGACTAGCCCCGGCACATAGTACAAAAATCAACAAATGAAATAATGATTGCCAGCATTTATTATGTGCAATATACCACATACTATATTATATATATATATATTATTTAAAACTCTCAAAAACCTATGGAAGCAGGTACTAATATTATCCCTATTTAACAGATGATAAAACAGAGGCTTAAGAATATTAAATACAGGAGGCCAAGGCGGGCAGATCACTTCAGCCCAGAAGTTCGAGACCAGCCTAGGCAACATGGCGCAATCCCATCTCCACAAAAAATTTCAAAAATTAGCCAGGTGTGATGTGATGACAGGCGCCTGTGGGCCCAGCTACTCAGGGGTCGAGGTGCGAGGATTCATCTTGAGCCCAGCAGGCTGAGGCTGCAGTGAACTGAGATCATAGCACTGCACTCCAGGACGGGTGACAGACTGAGACCCTATCTCAAAAAACAAATTTCCAGTATTGCAAAGCTAGTTAAGTGGCAGAATACAAAGTCTTATCCACTCTACTGACACTGTGCTTTACCATAACAAAGAACTTGCTCATTATATTTCCACAATCTCAAAAGTAGACAGCTGAGACATCATATTCATTTCCTAAATGGTATATGGCAACAGACTCAAGAAATGCCTATGATCACACAACTAATAAAGCCAGAATATGAAGCTAAGTCTTTTTTTTATTATTATTTTTGAGATGGAATTTCACTCTTGTTGTCCAGGCTGGAGTGCAGTGGCACAATCTTGGCTCACTGCAACCTCCGCCTTCTGGTTTCAAGCAATTCTCCTGTCTCAGCCTCCCAAGTAACTGGGATTACAGACATGCACCACCACACCCGGTTCATTTTTTGTATTTTCAGTAGAGACAGGGTTTCACCATGTTGGCCAGGCTGGTCTTGAACTCCTGACCTCATGATCCACCTACCTCAGCCACCCAAAGTGCTGGGATTATAGGCGATGCCTAAATTGAGTTCAATCTGTAAGACTCTATGGCTCTCTGCATTGTAATAATTCTATAAACACTTAGAATGAGGATCTTCTTACCATCTCATACCAGTTAGAATGGCAATCATTAAAAAATCAGGAAACAACAAGTGCTGGAGAGGATGTGGAGAAATAGGAACACTTTTACACTGTTGG